>NC_080093.1:96915442-97027942 GCF_950005125.1 Chionomys nivalis
TAAACAAGCAGACCGTCTCTCCTTGCAACAGTCATGTAGCCAGTAGAGTGGTCCACAAGTCATAGAACGTGATGGTGTATAAGTACCACTACCCAACTGCTGAGGTCACCAGAACTCAACACTGGACACTCTATTCCATGACCTTGCCAATACCTCTCAAACCCATAGTTGAGTCCTTGCACTGGTAACCTTGATAAATGATATTGTGGAAGTTTTTTTTTGTTTTTTTGTTTTTTTGTTTTTTTGCTTTGAGGCAGTGTCCCTCTGTGTGGCCCTGGCTATCCTGGAATTCTCCATGTGGCCTGGGCTGGCCTTCTTGGATGCATAGAGATCTACCCATCTTTGCCTTCTGAGTACTTTCATGTGCCACCATGTTTCACAGATATTAAGGGATTTTTAAGAGAGTCTTTATATCAGATGTCATGCTGAAATAACTGTGGGATAAAACAATCTGTCAGGAAAGAAGGTATGAAGACTGGTACTGGGTTTAGGAGCACGGCTGACGTGGTGTGAGTGCTGGTGGGCTGACGTGGTGTGATGACTATAAAGTGGTCAACTCCATTTCTGTGTATGTGCTATAGTTTGGAAATTGAGTTTTATGGTTTGTCTTCCTCATGTACTGCCTCCCTCAGGGACAAAGAAAAGGGACCAGTTGACCGTGAACCTAAACTGAACCAGACAAACCTCTCCATCTTTAACCTGCGACATCACATACACTGCACTATCAGTTCTCATTAGTCCCCTGTATTTGGAAAATTCCATAATAAACTGTTTCTTAAAGAATAAAAGTAAATAGCATATACTTTACAGTGGTTAGTTTATAGAATTAAGTGTGACATTTCGATGCACAAACACGTATATATGACACACAATCTTATCTGATATGTAATAAATATATTCTGATATAAGGTTTTATGTAGGCTCACCTCAAAAGTGCAATCTTCCTGCCTCACTCTAAGATTATAGGCATGAGCCACCATGGCTGACTCAGAGTAATGTTTTCTAAAGTACTTATTTCTTCTTTTCATTCTGTTTGCTGTATTGTTTTTTTTGAGATGGGGATTGTCTGTGTAGCCATGACTATCCTGGAACTAAATATGTAGACCAGGAAGACCTCAAAGTCAAAGATCTGCATGCTTTTGCCTCCCAAGTGTTAGGATTAAAGACATGTGCCACCACTGCCAGGCTCTATCTTTTTTAAAATATAGTATTTCCTCTCTCTCTGCCTCTTACCCCCTTACAATACATATTCACAGATACACACACACAGAGACACACAGACACAGGCACACACAGAGAGACACACAGACACAGGCACACACAGACACTCACACGAGTCATACAGAAACAGTTCCTGTGATGTTCCTTAGGGACTGGTTTATTCATGTGTCTGAATATGTGTCAGGAAATTGAGTGGCAGGAGATTTTATATGATGGTTATATGTCAGAACCCTTCTACTCTGGAAGGGCAAATCAATTCCTTAACTCTGAGAAATTAAGCAACATAAAATGTGAAGTAGAACATTCTGGGTAGATCACAGATCTGGCATCTGAGGTTGGGCTCTCAGCCTGGCCCAGGGCACCTGAGCACCGTCAACAACTGGTCATCTGACTTGGAGGGTGGGACATGAAGCTAATGACAAGTGTTGAGGCCTCTTGCCCTCCTGTAGAACTCCCAAAACAGAGATTTTACCTGAGAAGGGGTCTCTATTCCTTGAAACTTAGAGCTGGTGGTTTTATCTGTTCGCCGCTCCCCGAAAAAGTAAAGACTTTCCTACAGGAAAGAGGACGACACAGCGATGGTTTAGCTGCACTCTTTGTTCTCCTAATCCAGGAATTCCTGGAGTCTGACTTCCTTAAGCTGGCCATCTCTGGGTAGAGGCTGTGCCAAAGAGCCCAGATAGAAAGCCACATCAGGGACGTCTTTAGACTGAAGACTCATAAACACATGGAAAGGCTGGAGCATCTGGTCCAACCCTTCTACTTTCCATTTTAGAAACAAGGAAATTGAGCCACACACCAGTCAGGGAACCAGGTAGGTTAATTCAGGGTACCACTGAACCTGGAGCTCACTCATTCAACTAGACTGGCAAGCCAGCAAGCACCTCTGCAGCCCCTCCCGTGTTGAAGTTTCAGGAGACACATGCACTGTGTGTGCATGGCTTTTCACGTATGTGCTAGGAATCTCTGGTCTTCACCCACAGGTCCATCTCCCCACTCTCTCCAATGGAGATGTCCAGTGAGCTCCAGTGAGAGCCACCTCTCTCTAGTTCCGTACACATCCATCATGGAGTTATGGACAGGTACATGCTACCACGTTTTTATGTGGGTGCTAGGGTTCTGAACTCAGGTCCTTATGCTTGTACAACAGGCCCTGCACCAACTGAACCATCTTCCTAGCCCTCCATTAAGTTGATTTTATCATTTATTAATTATTAATTTGTAATTTAAGAAACTGTCTCCGGACACCTTTTCTTCCTTTCACCTATTCCCTTGGCCCCCAGGCACTAAACCAGCTGACATAGTCCTAGGGCAGGCATGGCATCACCCACAGCCTCCAGGGACTACAGGAAATCAGGATAAAACACTCATTTTCAAAACCTGTGTGTCGGTTATAAAAACAGAAAGGGTGGTGGGATTCTGAAAGTTGATATGTTTATAAGTCAAAGATCCTCCTCTACAGACTACAGGAGAGATAAACAGAGCTTGTATGTGCTAAACTCCCAGCAAGCCCCTGAAGGCAAATGACAGAATTCTGTTTCAAAATGTGAAAACAGGACAAGCAAGATGGTTCAGCAGGTAAAGGAGCTTGCTGCCAAAACTGATAACTTGAGTTTGAAGTCCAGAACCCACACAGTGGAAAAAGAGAACCAACACACACACACACACACACACACACACACACACACACACACACAAATAATAAATGTAAAAAGAAAAAAATGTATTTTTAAGTATCTGGAAAGAGCATAACTTCTGTCCTCAGACATTGCTAGTGAGGTCAGATATCTCCCACACATGGACTTTGCCTAAGGAGAGATATTTACTCGAGTGTTGTGCTTTCCTAAAATTGTCTCTTTGACCTCAGCCTACTCCTGGCCCAGTGCAAGAGACAGGTCAATTACCAATTAATAAACAAGGGAGCACCAAAGCCACATGTTTCTGAAAAACACCTCTCCAGTTTAACTTCTATGAGCCACGGCTCAAAGAATCATCATAACACAGTGATGCTCCAGAGTAAGTGGGTTCTGTCCACAGCAGAGCGGATGCCTCTTCATACCTTTGCCTTTAAAACGACTTCACTGGCAATGAGGCAGGCACACACCATGGTTCCTGTTCTTCCTAGAAAGAAGAGAAGGCTATTTAAAGAATCATTGTTCACAGTAGTGTTCAACTTAAGAACTCATTCCATAGACCTGGGAAGATGGCTTAATTCTTGATAAGAAAAGATTCAGGGTTTGAATGCAGATCATAGAAGCCATGTAAAAAGCTGTCATGTTCATATCAACCTTGACGCCAGCACTGGGTGGAGTCAGAATTCAGAGATCTGTTGGCCAGTGTCAGAGTAGCCAAAACGGTTAGCTAGTGAGAGACCCTGTCTCAAAAATAAGGTGGAGGGCCACTGGGAGCACTCGGAACTCAGCGTCGTACTGTGGACTTTTCTTCAGTCTCAGTGCTGACATTGCCGTATGGTAAAGACAATCAACTCTGTTGGAAATCCAATACTAAAGCACTGCTTACAGACCTGGCTTTTGTAATCGATAGAAACAAAACACCCACAATACCATCTAGCATTTGCAATGCCCATTAATCTTTCCATTTAAAAGTTCTTAATTAATTAAAATTACCCGCAGACTCATGCAGTACAGACTGCTCTCAAAGTCATTCCAGCTCTGATGCTAATGGCCCAGAATTTACACACACACACACACACACACACACACACACACACACACACACACACACAGTATTTTCTTGCACAACTGTCTCATTTTGTCTTGGAAGTTGAGATAAAGATTTGAGTCAGATATTCAATTTTGCCCTCTTCAAGGAAGACTGCACAAACCTGCTTCCTTGTGCCAATTTCTGTACCTTGGGTCTTCAGTGAAATGGTAAATGGCAGGATCCTCAAAAACAGTAGCAGTATGGCAGAGTCATCAAAGAGAAAGAACCTGACCCCAAGAGTCACTGCCGTCTATCTCAGGGATGGAGAGTATCTCGTTAAATATCTCAATAGAAGTGGTGTCAGCTTGACTGCTGCTAGGGGCTAGCTGAGTCAATGGTTAGCACTCCAGGACATCCGAGCAGTGGCTAGGTAATGCTTTAGTATACAGCAATGGTAGCGTTGATTGATTGCTTTGTTGTGTGAATAAAAAGGGGATTGAGTTTGGGTTTTGGTGAAGATGAATTGACTCCATGCTGGGCCCAATTATCTGGAAAAGTACTTTGGCTTATTAATTTGCTAAATGGTTTAGTTTTGGAGGAGCCTACAGGGTTCAGCTCACTGATAGCCACCAATATTCACTGTCCCCACTGTTTAGGGCTAAGTGGCTGTTTAGATCTCTCTGAGATCATCTTTTCTGTACTGATTTGTGTGAGTTATCTCCACCAACTAGGAACTTGAGAAGGGCTGAGAGTCCTAGGAAATTTGTTCAGGGAGCACTTGCTTGATTTTGTGACAGCTGTGTATGTGGTGTGTGAGCAATGTCTATGTGGTATGTGTGTATGTGTTTGTGATATTTGAGTGTGTGTATGTATGTGTGTGGTGTGTAGGGTGTGTGTGTGAGTGTGTGTATGCTGTGTGTGTGTGTTGTATGTGAGTGCATGTGGTGTGTGAGTGGTGTGTGTATATGTGTGTGGTATGTGTTTGGGATGAGAGAGTGTATGTGGTTTGTGTGAATATGTGTGTATGTGTGTATGCAGTGTATATGTGAGTGTGTGGGGGTATGTGGTGTGGTGTGTGTATGAGATGTGTGGGTACTTGTGCATGTGGGCACACAGGACGTCGTCCTCTTTTGTTCTCTACCTTATTATTTAAGATAAGGACTTAAAGGTGCTGAAGATCACTGATTTGCTATACTAGCTTATTATCAAGTCGAGAACATCTGTCTGTCTAGCACATGCTGCTTACATGCACGCTGGCTTTTGAATATGTTTCTAAGATCAAAATTCAGGTCATTGTGTTTACATGAAAAGTGCTTCAATGAGTGAGCTCTCTTCCCAGCTCATCTTTTTAAAAATTTATCAATTGATTTTACTTAACAATAAGATAAAAATTCTGCTGTACAAGATGTCATTACAGAAAAGTACAGCCAATCAAAATACAGAATTGTGGAGACAAAAGAGTCCCATACCTAAGGCTCAGTGCACATCGTTGAAGAGGGGATAGGAAGATTGTAAGAACCAGAGGAACAAGGGTTTTGTATGGGAATGTCTCCTAGTGACATCAGAAGCTATACCCATAAAGTCTTGCCAACATGAGTGCCCAAATGTGAGCTGAACGAAGGATACCAATGAACATGGCAAACTGGGTGGAAAAGCCCAAAGGTCTCAACCCTATACAAAGCTCAGAGCAGAAGAGCAGGACCTTCCCTGGGCAGAACACACATACATACAAGCAACATTATATGGACTCAGCAGGTTATATTTGGGAACACATATGCATATACACATACACATCTGCATGTAATAACAACTGATGAAAAAGAGGCCATGAGTTTAAAGTAGAGTGGGGAGGGATAAATGTGAAGGTTTGTGGTAGGACAGGGAAAGGAGAAATAGAACTGAGATAAAATCTCAAAAATAAAAAGGAAAACCCATACAGCCCATGCTGCCCATTTGTCCTTGGAGGGGTGGCCTCTGGGGAGGCATAAATGACCTCCACAGGACATACCGCTACGAAGGCTGACACTACATCTCCAAAGAGGTATCAATTGCCAATAGTTCCTTAGTTAATGTGGAACTTTGTACCCACCTCCCACCTCTCTTCTGGGATTTTGTCTATTTCCTTAGAGCTGTCCACTGCCCCTGACTCTTACAGTCTTTCCCTTCCCTCTTCTACACTGATCCCTGAGCCCTGGGAAGAGACAGTGTGATATCCATGATTCCCTATAATAACCACCGTCTATAGCATAAAGAATCTTCTCTGATGATGGCTGAGAGACGCACTAAAATAGGAATAACAATAACTCGCTAGGGGGTTTTTGATACTGTTTAATACTGTGCTATTTAACAGCACATCCCTACTGCTAGTACTGACTTTTTGGAACCCATTCTCTTTGGATGGATACCTAGCTCAGCCTAGATATGGTAGGGAGAGAAAGTGCCTTATTATCTCTGAGGAGTGGAGAGGGGGTGGGAAAGGCAGAGGGAATAGGAGGGGAGGGAGTGGGAACTGGGATTGGCATGTAAAATGAAAGAAGGCGGCTTGTTTTCTATTTTTTAAAAAAATAAAATTAAATAAAAGAAGAGCACATCTTTTCTAAAATAAACCAGCAACACGGTTAGGAGTCATGCCTGTGATCTCAGTATTTGGAAGGAAACAGGAGGATCATGAGTTGGAGGCCTGCCTGGAATACATAGGTACTACAAGGACTGGCTGGGTTGTGGACAAAGTTATACAAACTTTGTCTCAAGGAAAAGAAACAAACAAACAATTCCAAAACAAGACACAAAAACCTTTCTAAACAAATAACAGCAATAATAATAAACCCAACACAAAGGAAGAGTTCAAAGGTATTTCCAAAAGAAAACATACGTGTGATCAAGTTATATAAAAATGCTCACCGCCACCAGTCATCAGGGAAAAGCATGTTAATCACAATAAAATAATATGATAAAGTGATACATATGTTAATTAGTTGCATTCAGCCACTCCACAGAAATGTAACTACAAACATATAATGCATATCATAAATATATATAATATGCCAGTTAAACAGAAAAATAGCCTTAAATAATGTGTTATTCTACTCTAAAGATAAAACATCATTGGTATTTTAACAGACTTACATTGTCAAGTTAAGGATAAAATAATCCAAAGATCTAGTAAGCAGGGGAAAATATTCCCAACCTTCTTTAACTCTTTTCCTTTCCTTCCCTCTCGTTGTCCTTTATTCCCTCCCACTATTTTCTTCCCTTTCTTCTTGCATTCCTTCTGCTATGAGGCCAGTATTTTAAGTGTTAATGGTTAATAAGATTAACAACAGTAGCTCTCATGCACGTTTAAAGTGTTAATGATTAATAAGATTAACAACAGTAGCTCTCATGCACGTTTCTTTTCAAGAAAGGAAATGAAAGAAAGGCAGCGTTACCTTTTCCTCCCTTGCAGTGAATTGCCACAACATTTTCAGGATGCTGAGCCAGCCAATCATTCACTTCCTTCGAGAACAACAGCATTTCCCTGAATTCAAAAATGAGATTTTTCATTCAATTAAAAATTTGCCAAAATAATCATTTTTTGAAAACACTGAACCCAAGGTGTTTAGCCCTTTTCTGATAGTCAACATGGAGTAAAACTTACTCAAGCAAGGGGACATTGTGATCATCAATCATGATTCTGCGGACCCTGTAGTGGAAGTGCTTAGGGTCATAAGCCCTCTCGCCTAAAATAAATAATATATGTCATACATCTATACCTGGTCACATAGCAAACAATAAAATTATAAATGGATTTAAAGTCTCAAATAGAAAATTTCTTATCTATCTTCAAGAGGCGTCTTCTGTTTGTTCTAAAAACAATCTTTTCAGAGTTGCAAAAAAGAAAAAAAAGTTTGGTGATATTTCATCTCAGACACTAAACTCTAGTTGTAAAGGCGGCTTCAACTTTAGCTTTCTAGTGCCTTCTCAGTACATCGTGGTGGGTGTTAGAAACCACAGAACAGAGACAAATATAGCTGGTGGAGATGTTGGCTCCTGAAAATGGTCATTAATTTACAGGCATTGAACAAACCACCAGGGACAGGGTGGTAAACTGAGGTATAATATTTCCAAAGGGTTGCCTTTTTGTTTTTGTCTTAACCCAGGGCTCTCTCTTTATAACAAACTATTCCACGTAGGTTAGAGTGCAGACTTGCTAATGTTTACACCTTTAATGTAACCTAGAAGGAACTAAAGATTTTCTGAACTTAAGAACATGGTTCATCTCGGCTCTGCCTGTTCCGCCCTTTTAGGCTCACCTCTGCCTCCCTCCCAGGGTGCTTTGTGCTAATGTTCCTACAACATGAAGCCAATACCAGATGGGAAGTTTTGCTCTGACTCTCTGCCACTAAATACTTATAAATAAATAAAATGTAGGAGAGGAGTCAGCAAAACTAATCTGTTCTCTATCCACAGAAACAGAAAAGTGAGCCGTATACATACTGCAGAGATTGTAGACTTGATAGTGGTCTGGATGCTTGGTGTCAAGGAACCGCACAACCTCCTAAAGAAAGACAGACACAAACGTTACATATCCAGTGCCATACAGAAGTAAGTAGGGAACACCTAGGAGTAACCAAAAATGGCTACTATTATTTTACCTGCTTCTCATTGGCATCTTCTAGAAAATTCCCTGAATATGAGGCTCCAAAGATTTTTATATCATATGTATTCCACCAGCAAAGAAGGCTGGGGTACTTATATTAGCCTCTTCTATAACATGAATTGAATGCCCCTTATAAGCTCACATGTTTGAGCAATGGGTCCCAGAGCTGGTGGTGTAACTCGGGAAAGTTGTGGGACTTTAGGAGGCTGAGTTTATTGCGGGAAGTAGGTTACTGGGAGAAAGTATTGAGGCTTTATATCCTAGTCACATGCTCAATATCTCTCCTTCCTGAGAGTGGTTACAATGTGACCATAAAAGAAATTCTCCATGATACATGAGAATAAAAAACCTAAATGTACAGAGTACAGAACAAGAAAGAATATTAAAAGTTGTAAGGAAAAAAGACCAAGTAACATATAAAACCAGATCTATTAGAACAATACCTGACTTTTCAAAGGAGACTTGAAAAGCCAGAAGGGCCTGGATGAATGTTCTACAAACTCTAAGAGACATAGATGACAGCCCAGACTACTACCATACACCACAAAACTATCAATCACAATAGATAGAGGAAGAAAGTCATCTGTGACAAAGCCAAACATAAATATTATCTATCTACAAATACAGCTCTACAGAAGATATTAGAAGGAAAACTTCACCCTGAAGACATTAGCTCTTTCGAAAGGTTCCACAAAACAAACCTGGGATTATCTTACCCATGTTTACACATAGTGTTTCTGTAGGGGACTTTTAATTTAAAAATATTGTAACTGGGCGGTGGTGGCTCATGCCTTTAATCCCAGCACTCGCGAGGCCAGCCTGGTTTACACAGCTAGTTCCAGCATGGCTACGGCTGTCACAGAGAAACCTTATCTCAAAAAAATTTTTTTAATATTGTAATGAGGCATAATGTTAGATTCCACTTTATTTGTATCACACACCACATAACTGGACTTTACTAAGCCTTTGGAAATACTTCTGTGCATTTCAAGTAAGTTAAACTATTTCATTGGTTTAAATGTTTTAGATTGCCACATAATACAACATTCTAAATTTTGAGGGTCTTGCTGTTTTTTGTTGGTCATCACATTATAGACCACAAATGAAAGAAGATAGTAGGATTCAAGCTTCAAAGAGGTTGTGATGAGCCATCTTTATGTTTCATCTTTATCATATAGGTGCTGCCCTTCAGGCAGTAGTCCAGTCTTGATGATTTCTAATTGTGTTGACATGGCTTTACTGATAAATCACTCTAGTTGTCAAATCTTTACTCTAAGAGCAGAGGTTTCCAAACAAGACTGCACTGATGTAGAATACAAATCTGGCTTCTGTTTTTATAAATTATTTGGACTTTTGACTATTTTTTCCCTCTATTGCATTTGCTATTTCCACATCAAAGAAGATTGCTATCTTGATTTTCTTTCCTTACAGGACCCATGAATTTGTCCTCTGCTAAATATGCTTGTCTTTCTGGTAGCATACTGACAAGTGAAAGGGGTGTAATAAAAGTTTTATGAGGAAGTTAAAGATGATGACTGGCCTTCGATAGGGACAGACTTTACTGGAGGTTCTCTTCCAGATACAAAGGAATGTACCTCAGGATAGCAGAACATTTAATGCAGACAAAAGAGAGAGAGAGAGAGAGAGAGAGAGAGAGAGAGAGAGAGAGAGAGAGAGATATTAAAATTGCTTTTTAATCACATGGCTAGAAATTGCATAGAAAGTTTACATTATCTTACATCTTCCAGATATATCATTATTTTAATTTAGGAGTGCATGTCTACCAAAGAAAGCTTGTAGTAAATTTCTTTTCATGTTACAGAAATTGTTTATTAAAAGAAAAAAGAATAACCTTGAGTTTGGGTTATTTCATTTACCTAAATATGAAGAACTTCAATTATGGAAAATTCTTTCCCCACCACATAAAATTGCTCTTTTACAAAAACACAATAATTGTGGCCTAATGCTTTGGGTCTTATAGATTTTTTTTAAATGTGAAATCTTTTTAACAAAATAGAATTTGTCATATCTTTTCTACTAAATATTTATAATTATTGCATAAATAAAAATACAAAATTTTGGATAAAATTACATAGCAAATAAAAGTTAAGGTTGCTCATGTTTATTATAGCTTTGTGACCCACTTATTGGTACCAATTTTCTGAATTAGTTCTTTTTTCATTGTTGTGACCAAATACCTGACAAGAAACAGCCTTAGGGAGAAAGGGGTTTTGTTTGTTTGTTTTGGCTTATTGTCCATGTACAGAAGCATGGCATTAAGTGTGGTTCTTCAAAGAGAGTGGGCAGGAGGTGGGTAGGTTATCAAGCCCCCAAATCTTGATCCTTTGATCCTCTTCCTTCTGCAAGGCACCAAGTAATAAAGGTTCCAAAGTTGTCCATAATAGCACCATCAGCTGGAGAACAAATATTCAAACACATGATCCTATGAAGTATATGTTGCAGCAAATACACAGTGTATACATAGACATAATAATAGCCAATAGCCAGTTCTACATGGAAAAGACACATGCAGCCAGGTGGTGATGGTGCATGCCTTTATTCCCAGTACCTAGGAGGCAGAGACAGGCAAATCTCTGTGAGTTCGAGGCTCGCATGGCCTATAAAAGCTAGTGGAACAGGTCCAAAAGCTACAGACAAATGCTGTCTTGAAAAAAAGAAAAAGATGCTGCATACATGCTTAGGTTCCAGATGCATTTTTAATTCCTTTACACTTTATTCAGTGTCAAAAACTGATCTTAAGGATTTTACTCAACAGCATTCATTCATTTTTCCTAAAATAGTAGCAAAGAATCCCTTAAAGGATGCTTTGTTGTTTTTCACTGATGGCTCATCTAATGGAAAAGCTGCTTATGTAGTCAATAACAAAGGACACGTGATACGGACAGAACCAGCTTCAGCTCAAATAGTTGAGCTGCGAGCTGTAGTTCTGATATTTAAAAATTTTGATAATAAGGCTTTTAATCTATATGCTGATAGCTGGTATATTTATGAGGCATTACAAATCTTGGAAACTGTGTCATATATAGGAACTAGTAATGAACAAGTTAAAATATTTCAACAGATTCAGAAAGGCATACAATGTAGAAAGTTACCATGTTTTGTGGGACATATCAGAGCTCATTCAAGTCTTCCTGGTCCATTAGCTGAAGGTAATGCTCTAACTGACGAATTTACAAAAATAATTGCTATATCTCAGGTTGAACTTGTACAGCAGTCACATGCTTTGCACCATCAAAACAGCTTAAGTTTTAAAAAAAACAATTTAAGCTGACCAGAGAAGCTGCTTTACAAATTGTTAAACAATGTGAAAGATGCCCACAATACCACAATATCTACCTGTGCCTCATTTGGGGGTAAATCCCCGAGGACTGCTTCCTAACCATATATGGCAAATGAATGTAACTCACACTACTGAGTTTGGAAAACTGAGATATGTGCATGTGAAAATTGATACATATTCAGGATTCGTATTCAGGATTGGCCACAGCACAAACTGGGGAAGCTGCCAAGCATGTAATAACTCATTGCTTAAAATGCTTTTCATGCATGGGAACCCTAAAGGCAATAAAGACGGACAATGGGTCCGGATATGTTAACAAAGCTTCTCAAAGATTTTGTACTCAGTGGAATATTATTCACAAGACTGGTATTCCATATAATCCTCAAGGACAAGGAATTGTGGAGCATGCACATAGCTCCTTGAAAACACAACTCCAAAAAATAAAGACAGGGGAGTTGTATCCTAAGATGCCACACGATGCCTTAAATCATGCATTGTTTACGCTAAACAGATGTCCATGAGTGATCAGCCGCGGACAGACTGCGGCATAATAGTACAAAAACCACATTTGCTAAAGCAAGGTGGAAGGATCCTTGCACTGGGATTTGGAAAGGACCTGATCCTATCCTAATATGGGGTCGAGGGCATGTCTGTGTTTTCTCACAGGATGAAAATCAAGCCAGATGGCTTCCAGAGCAACTGATTTGATGCACTCAGCAGAAGGACAAAGGACCTGAGGACAGCTTAGCTGACAACTGTCCAGCAGAAGGAACGGACTGAGAAGAGCTCCAGGAAGAATCAGTAACCCAGCCCATGGAGAGGAACCTGATCCGGACCTGCAACTCGCATCTCTGCAGGGAGACTTCGGACAGAGATCCTGCTGAGATGAGCTGACTGCCCTGTCGGCAGACAAGCTGTCTCTGTCTAACAATAGTGCTCCTTTCACTTTTGTTATAAATGTGGATCTCCTGAGGAGAGGTGTTGGCTGAACCTGGTGGTCAGGATGTTTGGTGCTTCTTTCTTGGTAATTTGGAGGATATCTTATAGAGATGCTAATTCAGGCCTATATGACAGCTAGCATAAAGGGAGAATGCGGATGTGACAAAAGGCCATTCACCTGGTTGGTTACCTAGGAGACAGCCTAATGTGTTTTCCTGCTCAATTTATGTGATGATATATAAGCTGTTTGGAGAATAAACAAGGGAGATCTTCGGGAGATCGTCAGGAGAAAAGACCCTGAGATGCCCTTCCATCATGACTGTGTAAGCTGTGTCTGAATATTCCTCATGACTCTGTTCCAGTTCAGTTAAGGGAAATAATTATCTGTGTTGGACCTGCACAGCCTCCAACACCACCCAAGCAAACATAACTTATCTAGAGAAATAATGATATAATTATCTACAGATATAGAGAACTCAAGAAATTAGATACCAATAAACCAAATGATCCAATTATAAATGGGGTACAGATCTAAACAGAAAATTCTCAAAGAAAATCTCAAATGGCTGAGAAACACTTTAAGAAATGTTCGACATCTTTAGTCATAAGGGAAATGTAAATCAAAACGACTCTGAAAATTCCATCTTATACCTGTCAGAATGGCTAAGATCAAAAACACAAGCCACAGCTCATACTGAAGAGGATATGGGACAAGGGGAACACTCCTTCTGTGTTGGAGGGAGCACAAACTTGTACAAAGAATTTGGAAGTCAGTGTGGTGGTTTCTTAGAAAACTGGAAAACAACCTACCACAAGACCACTCTGGGGCATATACCCAAAGAATGATCAATAATACCACAAGGACATTTGCTCAGCTTTATTTGTAATAGCCAGAACCTGAAAACAACCTAGATGTTGTCCCTCAACTGAGGAGTGGATAAAGAGAATGTGATACATTTACACAATGGAATATTAAATCAGCTGTTAAAAACAAGGATACTAGGAAATGCGAAGGCAAATGGATGGAACTAGAAAAAAATCATCTTGAGTGAGGTAACTCAGACTAAGAAAGACAAACATGGTATATAATCACTCATAATTGGATATTAGCTGTAAAATAAAGGATAATTCATAGACCCAGAGAGACTGGGTAACAGAGGATTCATTGGGGACACCCAGATCTCCCTGGGAAGGGGAAATCAAAGAGATTTTATGAGTGTGCTAAGGGCAGTTAGGGATGGGAACATGAACAATCACATAGCAGGGGCACTGATGGAGACTGCTGGGGGGGGCATTTCAGAGATGGATGGAAGCCTGGCACAGAGGAATCTCCCAGGAGTCTACGGTGAGGACCCCACTGTACACTCCTAGTGATAGTGGATAAGTAGCCTGAACTGGCTGTCTCCTGTGACCAGATTGATGCCTGACCCAATTATCAATAGAGAGGCTTCATCCAGCAACTGACAGAGGTAGGTGCAGAGACCCACAGTTTCTCAGAAAATTGGGAATCAACCTACATCAGGATACAGCAATACCGCTCTTGGGAATATACCCAAGAGATGCCCTATCATACTACAAAAGCATTTGTTCAATTATGTTCATAGAAGCATTATTTGTAATAGCCAGAACCTGGAAACAACCTAGGTGCTCCTCAACTGAAGAATGGATAAAGAAGGTGTGACACATTTACACATTAGAGTTCTACTCAGTGGTAAAAAACAATGACATTTTGAATTTTGCACGCAACTGGATGGAAATAGAAAACACTATCCTGAATGAGGTAACCATACCCAAAAAGATGAATATGGTATGTACTCACTCAAAAGTGAATACTAGCTATAAATAAAGGACATTGAGATTATAGTTCATGATCCTAGAAGCTAAGTAATAAGAAGAACCCAAAGAAAAACATATATAGATCCTCCTGGAAACTGGAATCAGAAAAAATCATCTGACAAAATTGGGAGCATGGAGGTGGGAGGAGAAAAGAGGGTGGAAGGAGAAGAAGAGAGGAGAAGGGAAGGGGTGAAGAGAACTTGAGGGAATGGGATAGTCAAGATGGAGGAAGAACAGAGATGAGAGCAAGGAAAGAGGTCTCTTGATTGAGGGAGCCATTATGGAGTTACCAGAAACCTAGCTCTAGAGAAATTCCCAGGAATCCACAAGGTTGACTCCAGCTAAGACCCTAAGCAACAGAGGAGAGGTGCCCCAAGATTGATTTGCCCTGTAATCAGACTGATGAATATCTTAAATATCACCAAAGAACCTTCATCCAACAACTGATGGAAACAGAGGCAGACAACCACATTGGAGCACTGGACTGAGCTCCCAAAGTCCTGTTGAAGAGTGGGAAGAATGAGAATATGAGCAAAGAGGTCAAGACTATGATGGGTTCACCCACTGAAACAGTTTACCTGAGCTAATGGGAGCTCATCAACTCCAGCTGGACTGGGAAGGAACAAGCATAAGACCAAACTAGTCCATCTGAATGTGGTTGACAGTTGTATGGCTGGGGCAGACTGAGGGGCCACTTGCAGTGGCACCAGGATTTATCCTTACTGCATGTACTGGCTTTTTGGGAACCCATTCTCTTTGGATGTATACCTTGCTCAGCCTAGATACAGTAGGGAGGGCCCTGGACCTTCTACAAAGCAAAGTGCCTTACCCTCTCTTAGGATTGGATGGGGGTGGGATGGGAGGGTGTGTGGAGGGAATGGGAGGAAGGGAGGGAGTGGGAACTTGGATTGATATTTTTAAAAAATCTAATAGATTAAAAATAAAACAGATTCAGACATAAAGGACCACAGTGTTGGATGAGTGTACATAGGCTTGAGAGAGAGAGAAGAAAAAAAATATAGAGAATAAAGTTAATGGTTAAAAAAAAAGGGTAAAGTCTTTAAAGAGACAGAGTACAGATAGTTGTAGATTAAAAGAAATAAAGAAAAATAAGCCACTTAACAATGGAAAATTCACAGAGAGTCTGGATTATGTACATTGTGTTTTCTTTAAATTTTTTGACTGTGAAGGAGCTAAGTACTGAGAGACATTTCATTATATGGGCTGCCAAGTCGAACCAGAATGGATATCATAAGGGTATGACTTCAGAATTTGGGTCTAAGGACATGATGCTTTGGAGAGGGTCTTCTTTTGTTTTCACAGAGGATGAGACCCTGTATTGCTTCTATCCCAATATGGTGTGATAGACCACGCCCTCCTGAAAGGTTACTGTGAACACCCTCAAAAAATTGTTTCACTCAACTGCCCACTGAGATGAACCTGGCACACAGGTTACACCATGAAAGACCTGAATAACAGTGCCCCCATTCAGTACAAAGCAGTTTGGAGAGAAAAAACTGCGCCCATATTCCCAAATATTGTTTATAAATGTTCTTTTACATTTAAAGGGGGATATGATATAGATATGAATAATTTGCATTGGTATGATTTTAAGGTCAATTTTGTTATATGTAAATGTATTTCTGATCTTTATTAAGGTATTGTGATTGTGTAGTTCATTTAAAAATGTAATGTACAATTAGAAAATATAGGTTGTTAATGGATAATCATCTATAATAGTCAAATTTGTAGTCAAGTTAGTTAGATTTTCTAGATATATAGAGATATATTTCAGTTAGATAGGCATTCTTCATATCTTTCAAAGACTGCAGAATATGGCATTTAAATGTTTTAATAACTTAGGACTTTTCATGACAATGAGACACGTCTGCTCCTGGCAGCACCAATCTACTTCAAGAGGAAGATGGGCATTGAAGAGACTCCTTATGGAGTTTGATAGCCATTTGGGCACGAAACTGCTTTTGCCTGGACTGATGCATGAACTGGAAACAAAGAACCTGCAGAAAGAGGACTGCTGAACTTGCCTAAAGGTGAGATGATCTTTCGGGGTTCCTGACTCATGAAAGAGTCTGTGAGACATTCTGCAAGACACAGCAGAAAGTGACTGAACTGTCTTTGGAATTTCCTGCTTCATGGAAATGTCTGCTGGATACTATGGGCCTGAAGGCCGAAGACGGATGCCCCAACAGTACAGAGGAACTTTGGGTGACTGTCCAGGCAGTGAGATGTCTCTGTCATTTCTAGAGTTTTGGATTTCTTGTTTGCTTAGGTAATATTATATCCTTCTGGAGTCTTTGATGGAGTTGAAGAATGGATACATAGTTGTAGTTTTCCTTAGTTATGATAAAAGATAAAATAGATATAAATATTATAACTGTAATTCTTGCTTGATAACTGTTTTGTTATATGTAATTTTACTATGTTATAAGGAAAGCCTTCTTTTTTGTTTAAACAGAAAAAGGGGAAATGATGGAGGAGGATCATCTTTCTATCTGTTGCTTTCATTGGTTAATTAATAAAGAAACTGCTTGGCCTCTGATAGGGTAGAATTTAGATAGGCAGAGTAAACAGAACAGAATGCTGGGAGAAAGAAGCTGAGTTAGGCAGTCACCATGATTCTCTCACTCCAGACAGATGCAGGTTAAGATCTTTCCTGGTAAGCCAGCTCATGGTGCTACACAGAATATTAGAAATGGGTTAATCAAAGATGTGAGAATTAGCCAATAAGATGCTAGAACTAATGGGCCAAGCAGTGTTCAAAAGAATAGTTTCCGTGTAATTATTTCGGGTAAAGCTAGCTGGGTGGCCGGGAGCTGAGCGGTGGGACGCAGCCCCGCCGCTCCTATTACAACATTGACAAAGTCAATCTGCACCCAGTTTTCATTCTTCTTTCATTGAGAGGCTCACTCTCTGCCTGGATAACTTCAGGCATCCCCTCCAATATGCCAACCCATCCTGAACATCCCCCCCCCCTTTTTTAAGGATTAAGGTGACCACAAGGCTACCATCCACAGATATCATTTTTTTATTAGTTACCCTTGAGTTAAAATGACATCCTGTACAAGATGCACAGTTGCTATGGAGCATGCGACTACCGGTGCTCTCTGATTTACCAAGTCCATCAGCTGCTCAAATAGCAGTTTAGATTTGAGTTTGCTTTCTGAATGAAGTACACAGTTGATGTAGGATTCCCCTCTGTATACCATTGGTTAATGAATAAAGAAGCTGCTTTCAGCCAATGGCTTAACAGAATGTATCCAGGCTGGAAAAGATCTATATAGAAAGAGTAGGTAGAGTTGAGGAGAAGCTATGTAGCCAACACTGGGAACAGACGCCCATGCTGGAGCCCACCAAAACCTTGTCAGTAGGCCACGACTTTGTGGTGATGCACAGATTAATGGAGATGGGTTAGTGTACAATAGTAGAGCAAGCTAGCAACATGCTTAAATGGTTGATCAAGCAGTGATTTAAATAATATAGTTTCTGTGTGATTATTATGGAAGTTTGGGTGGCTGAGAAATGAACACACAATCTCCCCCAACACATAGTCATTCAAACAGTAGATAGGCTTTTTTGGTAGCTTATGTCTTGTGCATTTTATAGAAATGGATGGTCTTTAGAAGGCTTATTAAAATAGTAAAGAAGTCGATGACTATTAATCAACACCCCAAGGAGGTATCAGCTCAAAACTGATAGAAAACACTGTTTAGAGCTCACTTAAGCAATGTTTTTGCTTTGAATTTTCAGCTAAATGAAGGTCTGGGATTTTGTTTTAGGAAAAATCCAGCTAATATTAAATATGGTTAAATTGAGACCAAATTTATTGAAAGAAAGTCAATCTGCTCAATTTAAGCAAACTATAATTAATTATAATTTACCAGCTTAATCTATTGAAAAACAATATCTACCAAAGGATATGTTTATTATATGGGCATATTATTTGTATTTTAATAAATAAAGCTTGCCTAAAGGTCAGTGCAAAGCAGCCACACTAGTCAGCCTCAGAGGCCAGACAGTGGCTGCACACCCTTTAATCCCAGCAGCCACACTAGTTAGCCAGCCACAGAGGCCAGGTGGTGTTGTTGCACACCTCTAGTCTCAGCACCAAAGAGGAATATAAGGTGGGATGAGACAGGAACTCATTCTCTTTCAGTCTGAAGATTCATTGAGGTAAGAGCTCTCTAGTGGCTTGGCTGTTTTGCTTTTCTGATCTCCAGTTTGAACCCCAATATCTGTCTCTGAGTTTTTATTATTTGTGCTACAATGTGTTACCCATAAATCTTAATTATGGCAATTTTTATAGGTGAATTAAATATGACCGAACAAGCATCACTGATATTTTTATATTTATTGCTTGTAGATGAACACAAAACATATTTATTAGTCTAAACTTAATTATTTTCAAATTCACATATTGAAATTCATATGATATAGTGACCTAAAAGGCTCATCCCTGATGACTAGCTTTCATGGTGACCAGAATGTGCTGCACCAGCTTCCGTAGGAGAAAAGCAACCAACCGTCCTACTCAATCATCCTGTGGTCAGCATGGCACGAGAACCTTAACAGTGCAATAGTGGCACCCACACCTTGATGACAGCCAATGGCTCTCCAATTAGACGTGAGACCCTCTCAACAAGAAGGAAACCTAGCCAACTAGTCAGGGTTAGTGAAGCTGTGGGTCTTGGAGGAGAACATACAGCTGCCACTTTACTAAACCAACTGAATCCCTAACTACATTACCAATGCTTGTCCTTATACCCAGAGATAAGTGTAGCCCTCACCTCTTTTCAAGGAAACATCACTTTGAACAACACATGGAGATCATTACAGAAAAACACAATGAATCAAAATGCTAAATGGTGGTGCACAGTCCAAACCGACACATCAACAATACAACTTCTGTACCTAAGGTTCAGGAATCACTGAAGAAGTTTGCTAGGAGATTGTCTCTCCTAGGAGTGTTGGAAGCTATACACATACAGTCTCACCAACACGAATGCCTAAGCATGAGCTAAACGAGAACAAGAATAAACATGCTCACGTGGCTACAATTTTCTCTAGAAACAATAAAAACCTCACAGACAAGAGCTTATCTGTGACTAAAAGGAGAACATCTCATTCTGGTGCATTTAACCAAATGTCTTCTCAGAAAACCTTTAAAAATATTTTCCTATTTCTATTGACAGGAATTGTATTTTATTAGTTGTTTGAATGTTATTTTTTGGTAAATTTTGACAATTTTTTATATCTTTTGATAAGTACTCAATGAGATCTCAACAATAATGACTATGAGTTTGTGAGAAAATGATCTGAATGGCCAATTTGTATGTAAAACAGCTATACTTGTTTATATTTTTGAAATTCTTACAGTATGAATTTTGTATAGTGTATTCACTGACTTTGTCCAGTGGTATATAAGTGTATGCTTTCTTTATGTAATTGACAGTATTTTCTATACAGTGATAAATGCTGATGTTATTTTCTTTTAAAAGAATTACTGTTATACATAACAATATTGGGTGAATATGAATAATTTATTCTGAAAATAAAAATTCAGTCAAAATGTACAATATAATTCCACTTATGTGAAATTGAGGAAATAATGATGACATGATTCAAAATGAAGATTATATCTAGTATGTTAGGATACTGACAAAAAGGAGTTAAGTTGATGTGGGAATGATTTCTTTCTAATATGTTGCTTTCATTGGTTAATTAATAAAGAAACTGCCTAGGCCCATTTGATAGGCCAACCCTTAGGTGTGTGGGGTAAACAGAACAAAAGTCGCTATGATTCTCTCACTCCAGACAGATGCAGGTTAAGATTTTTCCTGGTAAGCCAGCTCATGGTGCTACACAGAATATTAGAAATGGGTTAGATCAATATGTAAGAGCTAGCCAATAAGAGGCTGGAACTAATGGGTCAGGCAGTGTTCAAAAGAATACAGTTTCCATGTAATTATTTCGGGTAAAGCCATGTGGGTGGCCAGGTGCTGGGGACGCAGCCCCACCGCTCCATATTACAACAGAGTGGCGGCCTGCTCGCTGTGCCAACATTAAGTAAGGCTTAATTCCTTGATAAGGTGTACATAATTTAAGATCAATTCAAGTTAATGTATACTTTAATAAATATACAAGAAGGTATAAATATGGATATACTCATGAGTGACCTAATGACATTTTATTTATTTTTCATAAATTCATACAGTATATATTTTATTGTATACTTTTCCACCCTCCAACTCCATCTAGATCCTCCCCCTTTCCTACCTACCCAACTTCATGTTCTACATTTCCATTTTTTTATTAAATTTTTTTTAAAATTAAAAATTTCCGCCTCCTCCCCGCCTCCCTTTCCCTCCCCCTCCCCCTCCCCCATTCCTCACTCCCCCACTCCCCTCCCTCTCCCTCTCCAGTCCAAAGAGCAGTCAGGGTTCCCTGCCCTGTGGGAAGTCCAAGGTCCTCCTCCCTCCATCCAGGTCTAGGAAGGTGAGCATCCAAACAGACTAGGCTCCCACAAAGCCAGTACATGCAGTAGGATCAAAACCCAGTGCCATTGTCCTTGGCTTCTCAGCAGCCCTCATTGTCCACCATATTCAGTGAGTCCGTTTTTATCCCATGCATTTTCAGTCCCAGTCCAGCTGGCCTTGGTGAGCTACCATTAGATCAGCCCCACTGTCTCAGTGGGTGGGCACACCCCTTGCGGTCTTGACTTTCTTGCTCATGTTCTCCCTCCTTCTGCTCCTCATTTGGACCTTGGGAACTCAGTCCGGTGTTCCAGTGTGGGTCTCTGTCTCTATCTCCATCCATCGCCAGATGAAGGTTCAACCACTCTGATGGGTCCCCCGGAACAGGTACATTTCCATTTTTTATAAAGATTTATTTATTTGTTATGTATACAGTGTTCTGACTGCATGTTTAACCACATGCCAGAACAGGGCATCAGATTCGGTTACAGATGGCTGTGAGCTATGATGTGGTTGCTGGTAATTGAACTCAGGACCTCTGGAAGAGCAGTCATGTTTCCAGTTCCTATTTTTAAAAAATCAAAGACAAAAGAGAAAAGCTACTAGAAAACATGAATTCTGGTTTGTGTTGGCCAGCTTCTCAGAGCACAGGGCATGCCTGAGAGTGTGACTGATATATCCACTGTCACTTGAAGTAAACTGATAATTCCTTTTCCCAGAATCTTGGCCAGTGTTGGGAATTTATGCCCACATCCCTTCCTTTGCATTGGCTTGAGTCTGTGGAGATCTGTGTATGTTGTCACAGTCTCTGAGTTTATACACGCATCTTCACTGTGGTGTCTGGAAAATGCTGTTTCTTTAACTCACCAGACCCCAAGGACACTTTTAACTAGCTAAATTTAACTTTTACTCATGAATCAAAACATAAAAGTTAGACATATTAATGGAATATGATTAGCTTGATCCATAGTGAAATATTTAAGTTAGGCCAAACACATCTACCTCATTGAACATTGTCATTTCTTCAGCACAAACATTCACAGAGCATCCTACTCCTGCCCACCCATTGGCCAACCTTTCCTTTGTGATCCTTCCTGCTTTCTCTCCTCAGTCTCTGGCAAACACCATGATGCTATCAACTCCCGTGAGAGCATCATTTGTCTTTTGGTGCCTGCCTTACTCATTTAAAACGATATTCCAAGTTCTATTTGTATAATTGAAAAGACAGGATTTCACTCTTTTTATGGCTAGCTAGTATCCAATTGTATTGTTTTCATCACTCACTCTTTTGTTCATGGAAACAACCATTTCCTTTGTTGTTTAAGAACAATGTTGCAGTAAACACAGCAGGGCAGACAGACTCTGATACACTGAATTCATTTTTTTAGTTGAAATACCTACTGCTGAGATTACCTGAACTCATTGTTATTCTATTTTGCATTTCTTAGGCACTTTCATAGGGTTTTCTAAAATGATTGTAAAAGTTTAGATTCCTGCCAATAATTCACGAGTCTTCTTTTACATCATTGTTGGTATTGTTTTTATTTGTAGTTGCCATTCCTAATGAATTGGTACTATGTAATTATATCTTTTACTGGCAACTCTTTGATAATTAGTATGCGCCAATATTTCATATACCTGTCGGCCATATTTCTTATTAAAAGAACTGTCTGGGAAAAGTGGCATTTGAAGCAATGATGAACAGTTTATGCAACCATGATGTAACAAATGATCCTTTAGCTATCTTGTTTAAGTACACAGCACAACGCTCACACAATAACAAAATAATGCAATGAAACATATATCATTAAGTAATACAAGACAGCACTTTGAGATACATACTCATATATATCAATAAAAGTATGATTATCCACACATATGTAATCTGTATATATGTACATGTATGTATATTTGTGAAATTAAACTTTTATTGAGGTAAATTGGACACTAATATACATGCATATAAGGTAACTTTTTAAGCAATTACTTTCAGTTGGAAATTCAGAGACCATAGCTGTGCTGGCTAGTTTATGTAAACTTGACACAAGTTAGATTAGATTAACTTGGAAAGAGGAAACTTCATTAAGAAAATGCCCCAATCAGGCCTATGGGTAAGTATGTGGTGCATTTTCTTACATAGTGATTCATATAGGAAGGCTCAGTCTACTGTGGGTGGGGCCATCTCTGTTCAGGTGATCCTGAGGTATACAAAAAGTAAGCTGAGCAAGCCTTGGAGAGCAAGCCAGTAAGTAGCCTTCCTTTGTGGACTCTGCATCAACTTTTGCCTCCAGGTTCCTGCCTTGAGTTCCTGCCCTGACTTACGTAGATGGTGGATCAACCTCTTTTCCCCTGAGTTCATCGTGTTTTATCATAGCAATAGAAACACTAACAGTAACATTGCATATTTACATAGATCAAATTGATTTGGTCATTGAAAGATGTCCAAAGCAATATTCCTTCACTATAATTTGCAAACCCAATATATAAATACACATTTTAAAGGAGCTTGAATGACCTACGTGGGTGGACAATACTCATCCCGGAAAACAGATGTCATTAAATGACAATCTTCTTCCCAAACACAAGATACTTCCTTATGAGTTAATGGTCATGAAGACCAACAGACCCCCTCCAATAAAAAACAACAATGTGGGTATTGCTTGTGCTCTTGGTTACCCATTACAACTAGATGATCCGATTTATTGCTGAAAACAGCACATACGTTGGTTTAAGGACACAGAGAAATAAATTTGAAACTGACTAGGAATCTTCCCCCTGAGGGCTAGCTTTAACAGATGTGGGAAACAAAACACCACTGGGGGATAAAAGATGTCGATGATATTATTCAATACTGGATCCTGCATAGTATAATATTGACCTAGTAGGCAAAATGTACAATAGGAGTGTGACTGTTATGGGGCAATCATTTAATTTTTGTGGGATTTGAGGCCTACTCTACAGTAGGTTAATCATGCCTGTAAAGCTGGGCAAAAGCTCATGGTTAGGAAGGAAATAGGTCCAACTGGGAAACCTACTATCATTTTGCCAAATTAATGTTGTCAAACTGCCTTCTAAATATTTATATTTATATACAAAGATTTGTGTTGCTTTTCATCTTTATCAGCAATGACTCATAACTGGTCAAAGTGCTGAAAATAAGTGACTGCAAATTCTCATCTCTGAATGGATGAAACATAGATGAACCAATGCTTTTGTAGTGTGATTGGGCATCTCCTGGGTATATTCCCAAGAGTGGAACTGCTGGACCCTGAGGTAGGTTGACTCCCGTTTTCCTGAGAAACCGCCACACTGATTTCCAAAGTGGTTGCACAAGTTTGAATTCCCACATGCAATGGATGAGTGTTCCCCTTACTCCACAACCTCTCCAGCAAAGGCTATCACTGGTGTTTTTGATTTTAGCCATTCTGACAGGTGTAAGATGGTATCTCAAAGTTGTTTTGATTTGCATTTTCCTGATCGCTAAGGAAGTTGAACATGACCTTCAGTGTCTTTTGGCCATTTGAACTTCTTCCATTGAGACTTCTCTGTTCAGATCAGTGCCCCATTTTTTAATTTGGTTAATTAAAATTTTAAAGTCTAGTTTCTTGAGTTCTTTATATATTTTGGAGATCAGACCTTTGTCTGATGAAGGGTTGGTGAAGATCTTCTCCCAGTCAGAGGGTTGCCTTTTTGTCTTAATGATAGTGTCCTTTGCTTTACAGAAGCTTCTCAGTTTTTTCAGGAGGTCCCAATTATTCAATGTTGCCCTTATTGGCTGTGCTACTGGGGTTATATGTAGAAAGTGGTCTCCTGTGCCCATGTGTTGTAGAGTACTTCCCACTTTCTCTTATATTTATACTGAGGTCTTTAATCCATTTGGACTTGAGTTTTCTGCATGGTGATAGATATGGATGTATTTTTATTCTTCTACAGGTTGACATCCAGTTACGCCAGCATCATTTGTTGAAGATGCTTTCTTTCTTCCATTGTATAATTTTAGCTCCTTTGTTGAAAATCAGGTGTTCATAGGATTGTGGGTTAATATCTGGGTCTTCTATTCAATTCCATTGGTCAACCTTTCTGTTTTTATGCCAATACCAAGCTGTTTTCTTTACTGTAGCTCTGTAATAGAGTTTGAAGTCAGGGATGGTAATGCCTCCAGAGGTACTTTTATTGTATAGGATTGTTTTGGCTATCCCGTTTTTTTTGTTTTTCCATATAAAGTTGATTATTGTTCTCTCAAAATCTGTGAAGAATTTTGTTGGGATTTTGATGGGGATTGCCATGAATTTATAGATTGCCTTTGGTAGAATTGCCATAGAATTTACTACGTTGTTCCTACCTATCCAAGAGCATGGGATAGCCAGAACCTGGAAACAACCTAGATGCCCCTTAATGGAAAAATGGATAAAGAAAGTGTGGAATATGTACGCATTAGAGTACTACTCAGTGGTAAAAAACAATGACATCTTGAATTTTGCATGGCAAATGGATGGAAATAGAAAACACTATGCTGAGTGAGATAACCCAGACCCAAAAAGATGAATATGGTATGTACTCACTCACTAGTGGACTTTAGCCATAAACAAAGGACATTAAGCCTATAGTTGACAAGCCTAGAGAAGCCAAATAACAAAGTGGACCCAAAGAAAAACATATATAGATCATCCTGGAAATTGGAAGCAAACAAGATTGCTGGACAAAAGTTGGGAGCACAGGTGTGGGTGTAGAGGTGGGGATGAGGTTGGTGGAAGGGGAGAGGAGGAGAGAGAAAGGAGAAGGGAAAGACTGGGGACAGCTTGGGGGAGTGGGAGGGTGGAGATGGATGAAGGGCAGATATAGGAGCAGGGAAGAAGATATCTACATTAAGGGAGCCTTTTTAGTGTTGGCAAGAGACTTGGCTCTAGAAGGGATCCCAGGTATCTATAGGGATGTCTTCAGCTAGGTCCTTGGACAGCAGAGCAGTGGGTGCCTGAACTGTCCTTGCCCTACTATCACACTGATGAATATCTTGCATATCACCATAGAACCTTTGTCCGACAATGGATGAAGATAGAGACAGAGACCCACATCGGAACAATGGACCGAGCTCCCAAGGTCCAGTTGAAAGGCACAAGGAGGGAGAAGATAAGCAAGGAAGTCAGGACCATGAGGGGTTGGTCCACCCACTGAGACAGTGTGCCTGTGCTAATGGGAGCTCACCAAATCCAGCTGGACTGGGTCTGAATGAGCATGTGACCAAACTGGACTCTCTGAAAGTGGCTGACAATGGGGCTGACTGAGAAGCCAGTGATAAAGGTACTGGGACTTGTTTTTCCTGCATGTTCTGGCCTTTTGGGACCCCAGTCTTCCTAGGCCTGGATGTAGGGGGGAGGGCCTTGGACTTCCCACAAGGCAGGGTTCCCTGCTCTCTCTCAAGCAGGGAGGGAGAAGGAGGAGGTGTGGGGGAGCGGAAGGAGAATGGGAGGAGGGGAAGAAGTGTAAATTTTTTAATGGAAAAATCAATCAATCAATAAATAAAAAGATAGAGAAAGAAAGAGTTGGGAATGCAGAGGGTGCCGTGAAAAGCTTGTATGCGGGACATGATGTCTTAGTTCATACTAGCCGTGGCTGTCTGCGTCAAGTCAAGCCAGTCAACACCAGCATGGAGGGGTGGAGAGCACAGTGGGCTTCCCTGATAGCTGAGGAACCCCTGCAAGTTAATGACTGCTTGGGGAGAGTCATTTTTGAGGGTGTAGCTTCTGATCCTTTGCACATGCTCTAGTGCATGGCCACACACCATGTACATATAAGAAGAACTGACAGGATGCAGTGAGTTATAAAATATGGAAAAGAAGAGGACATGAAGTTAGGAGGGGGATGTGCTGGCAGGAATTCTGGGGGACTGAGAGGGGGAAGTGGGGTTAGACAATCAAAGTACATTGCATACATATATGAAATCCTCAAAGGATAAATTAGCTAATGATTTTTTAAAGAATATATATTTTATTTATATCATTTTTTATTTCTTCTTAACAAAATAATCACAATTCCTTTCAGATCCTCCCATCAAGAGATACAACTTATTTTCTATTCCTTTCACCAAGTCTGGTTTTGTAACTTACTTGTTTTAATAGAATGGCAGAGGCAACCATATCACACTAGGCTTGAGCATGTGTCCTAAGCGGCTTTGCAGTCTCTTTTGACTGCTGTTTTTGTAACCTCTGCCATTGCCTTTATGTAAAAAAAGCCGAATTTTGGCCTGCTTGTGCTGATCAGAGAAGTCTTATTTTAAGAACTATATATATATATATATATATATATATATATATATATAGAGAGAGAGAGAGAGAGAGAGAGAGAGAGAGACCTAACTAAGCTATTGAGGATGGGTAAATATTCAGATGGCTCAGTAGTTGCTCACAGATGCAAGAGTTTCCCGCTGAGAAAATCAGTTCCATCTTGGTTCACTAGAACCACCCAGCTTAACTCAATACACACCCTTAAGCCACAGTATCATGAGTTTAAAAAATACTGGTTAGGGCTGGAGAGATGGTTCAGCCATTAAAGGCAGGGTTCACAACCAAAAATACATAAAATCATGCTTTCAAACCAGTAAAATTTTAGAATAGTTTATAAATAGAAAAAGCAAATTGATGCCAATCAGTCATGATTTGACTGAAAGAATAGCATTGAGAAGTATATCAACATCGTTAGTATCGAGCAGTGAGCACTTGCTAAGGGATAGCCTTACCTTAATTGGATTTCTATAGAAAGACTGCCATCCAGATGACGGAAATGACATGGCAATAATACGCTCTGGAAGTCAAAGTAATTGCTATGATGAGTATCATAATAGAGATGAGAAAACATACAAAAATTTCAACTACATATACCAAAACTCCTTTTTTTAAAAAATAAAGACAACATTTGGAATAGAATAATAACACATTCTATGAATAATCAGAATGATATACTATATTAAATTACTCGATATAATAATAACCATTAAATGGGCACAGTGATCCTAAGACTCAGTTGGTTCATCTATCGACCACAGATTTCTATAGGGCTAAGTCTGAAGCTTCCTCAGTATCAGTAAAATTTCTTTAACAAACCAAAAAAAAACCAGCCTGAACTCCAGTAAGTGCAGCAACTTCCAGAGAACTTTCCAGGCATGTGACTCAGGAAATCTGAGAACAACAGAGTAGAAACCTCAGTTTCTGGAGTTGTAAGGAGATTGGAAATTCTCCTGGGGTCCTTGGAACCATGGTTAACTACCTGAGCTGAATAAATAAAAGCCTACTAAGACTATAACCCATCCCACCTCCTGTACTACAATGAAATAGTTCTGGTTTTAAGTGACATAAGTAGATATTTCCATTGCCATGGTCACACTGCCACAATGGCATGTGTCCTCCTAGATAAAGAATCCTTTGAAATAACATTGCAGTAATCAAAAGAGAATGCCCCATCTACTAGTCACACACAAAATGCCCAATTTTTATAAACAATATCAACAGGTAGGTTTCACAAACCAGTAACATAAGTGAGGTCCAGGTCAAACCCATCCTTCATGTATCGTCTTTTGTTTCCTGAAACCTGAATTGGAAAGTCATAAAGTTTTAAACATAGATCATCAGGAAAAAATTAACAAAATATACAAATCTACAACCTGAAACACAGAACAAATGTATGCTGCCACTCACCAGCCGCCTCAGCAACTTTTCAAGGTCTCTTTTTTGATGAGCCAGTTGCAAAATTCGTATCAGAATAAAAAGCCGCAGAGGTCGAAATACAATTCCCAATCTAAGTAAATTTATACATAAAAAATTAAGTACTCATTTTTATTGCTAGAACAAAAACAGAATATTTGGTTATTATGTATTAAGTTTAACACTTATTCATTCATTTTTGGTGGTGCTGCAGGCCAAGGCCAAGGCCCTGTGCATGCTTGGCAAGTTGCTCTACGTTGAGGCATGCTTCTAGTTCTGATCTCAGTTTGGAACAGTGGTCCTTGGCCAGGGCAGTGTTCTTTTACTCCCATGTAGAAGATAATTGTCAATGTCTAGAGACACTTTTGATTGTCATATTATGTGGGTGTGTTGCTACTATATTAAGCGGAATTGGGATAGGTGCCCTAATAAATGTTTCATCATTTACCAGAATTATTTGACCTAAAATGTCAATAATGTTAAGTTTGGAAAAGATAAACTCAGAATTTGTGGTTTAACACCATTTTTCTTCCCCCCCCCCCGGTTCTGTGAGTGTGCATGTTTGTGTGCTCATCAAAACACTGCTTGCCATATTTATATCAGTAAATAAGGATTCTCTACTGCTGGTAAGGACATATCAGAAAATAGACTCAAATATTAGCCAAATAAGCTCACTGTTGTTTCTCCTACCATGTAAAACACCAAGGTATAGAACTGCTGTTCTAAAAACTGGGTATTTAATTTGAAACCGTGTGAACAAGGCACCATGAAGCATGGGGTATGGAGTGAAGGGTGGCTCAGCAGTTAAGGACACTTGCTCTTGTAGAGGACATGGGTCTAGTTCCCAGCACCCAGGCGACAGCTCACAACCATCTGCAATTCCAGTTCCAGGGGATCGAGTTCTCTTCTCTGGTCTCTGAAGGCACTGATGATGTATGCATGCAAAATACCCAAACAACTAAGATAAAAATGAATAAGTGTTTTGAAAAATGATAAAAAATACAGCGTAGGGTAACAGGTTCTAGAGCCCCTAATTCATTGACTTTAAGGTGTTGACTGAGAGGTTGCTCAGGTCACTTCCAATATGCAACACATTTAGTTGAATCCGAGATTGAAGTCCTGGGATGTTGGGGCACAGAAAGAAACCAGTTATTTAACAAATGAATAAAACTGCCCCGTGATCTTTAGACACGCGTATCTTTCTGTTCTACATTGCCACCGTAGAAAAGATGGGGAAAGTGGGAGAAAAAGGAAAAAAGGAGGGGGAAAGTTGGAGAGGATGAGGGAAGGGAAAGAAGAGAACCCGCCTAAGAGACCCTAACAATTCAGACTTTGCCAGAGTTGTCTCATTCCTAGTACGACTGCCCTGCAAAACTTCCTGTCTGTGGTTGCCCACATTACCTCCTAGTTTCTTGCTATGCTTGTTATACTTTAGAGATATTAACTGGAGTCACTCAAATTATATACATGTTAAATATCTCTTGGTTACAGGGAAATCCCGGGACTGCAGTACTTTATATCTGAGGTGTTTGTTATTGAATTTATGAAATTACATTACATTCTGAAGTTAAAGTTGATATAAGAGGAGTCAAGTCTAGTTTTTCCCCTTTGTATTTTTTATGCAGCTAAAGATTGTTGGTGTGTATATCCTCAACAGACCCCTAAATACCAACATGTTTTAATTTCAAAGTACATGGAAATTTATATGAACACTTATTTGTAGACGACTTATCTGGAACAGTCAAGAGAGAGTTCAGTCAAAATAGTAAATAAAACCATGAGAAATGCAACAAATCAAAGGAAGCAAACAACTCAAAAACATCAAACTAGTAGTTTTGAGAGGTAAATAATATGTTCCATACATTGGGACATCTCTAAGAAAATTCTTCTCGTAAAACATGACGGCGATGGCGATGAGCAGAGTCACACCAATAACGACGGCATCTAGGGTGTTCAGTAAATCAGAAAAGTAATGTTGTCTCCTGGAGCAGAAAGATGGGAAAGTTTCAGAGCACAAGTTATCTGACTCATCTCCATGAGGAATTCTGTCTTCAGCCCTATCAGTGGTACCGGGAAGAAGTAAGTGGATTACTCTCTCCTGGGATTCTAACTTACTGGCTCCTGGTCCCCACTCTGTCACCTGCATATAATTATGTTCCAAGCACAAGTGTCTTCTGGGTGTGTAGGCTGGCTGGAACTGAGACTGGCCAATAAATTTTGAGAGTTACCACCTATGATGGGGTAGAGGTGGCCAAGCTGTTCATGCTTCTGTATGTAACTGCAATAAACTTGCTAATTCACCAAAATAAAAAGAGTCCTGTCTTAATCTGTTTAAAATGCATTATCAAAACTACTGAAGTAGTGGAAACATACATCAATATAGAGTTTTCACGTGGTAAAGCATCTATCCCCCCTCTCATCTATCACGTCTCTATCATCTGTTTATTATCTATCTATTATCTGTCTATCTATGTATCTATCAATCTATCTGTCATCTATCTATCTATCATCTATCTATCTATCTATCTATCTATCTATCTATCTATCTATCTATCATCTATCTATCTATCATCTATCTATCTATCTATCTATCTATCTATCTATCTATCTATCTATCTATCTATCTATAGTGTCAAGATAGCAATTCATAATTGATAAGAGACAGAAGTAAACCACTGAGCAAGAGACAAGAACTTCCTTCTCCTTTGTAGGTAGAGTATAGACAATATGCATTGCTGGTGAGCAGATGAAGCTGAATAAGGAGTATAGAGAAACTGGGAATGGGAAAGTATAAAAGAAACGTGTATAAGGAGAGGGTTCCATTATTTCAAACTCATGATCTGGCTTTGTATGAATCCTGGTGTTTCAATGAACAAATATAGTCTGTCCAGGTCAAAAACAGACTTCCTTTCTTCATATGTGATTACTGGTATTCTAGAGAAAATTTCTTCTGATTTTGAGATAGCATCTATTTTTAGATGGATGTTTTTCAATTGTCTTAGTTATGGTTTATATTGCTGCAATGAAATATATGACCAAAACATAAGTCGGGGAAGAAGGGTTTATTTGACTTACACTTCCACACTGATGTTTATCATCAAAGAAAATCAGGACAAATATTTAAGCAGAGAAGGAACTTGGATGCAGGAGCTGATGCAGAGGTCATGGAGGGGTGCTGCTTATTGACTTGCTCCCCGCGGCTTGCTCAACCTTCTCTCCTATAGAACTCAGAACCACGATGGGTTGGGTCCTCCCTCATCAATCACTAGTTAAGAAAATGCCCTATGTATCTTATGGATGCATTTCTGAATTGAGGTTCTGTCCTTTCAGATGAGTTTTGTTTATGTGTCTGTTTTGTGGTCTGAGTTCTATAGGGTTCCTTAGAGGACTATCAGTGAGGGATTATTTACAGAAGCATAAACACCTTAGCAATGACTACATCACTGATGAGAATAGTGAGTGCCCTTTTTCTCAGACTCTGGGAAACTGAGAGTGGAGAACTATACTTAGCTCAAAAAAGAGCATGAGGATAAAAATCCTCTTAGGAAAGGAGAGAAACTGCACTCTGAGATGCTCTGAGAATAAAATGAAACTAGAGAATCTAGTCCCCGACTCCCAGAGCAATATAACCACAAAGTACGGCGAATCCGTCCACCTGCTTAGAAAACCATGGTCTGTTTTGCTGTGATTTTGTTGATGGAAAGAATTTGCCTCTGAACTCTTCTGCACTGTAATGTAATTGACATTTTTATTTACATTGAAATATGAATTATTTGTGATGTAGTCTTTTTGTTCTGTTTTTGTTTTTTGAGAGAGGGTTTCTCTGTGTAGCTTTGGAGCCTGTCTCTGCCTCCTGAGGGCTGGAATCAAAGGCGTGCACCACCACAGCCCAGTTGTGTGACTTATTCTTTAGTGTGTCATCACATTTTATTTGGAATTCAAGTCAATCAATATAAATATTTGTACACTACTAGCGTAGTTTGAATGTGCTTGGCCCCTATAACCACAGAGAGTGACACCATTGGGAAGTGTGGCGTTGTTGGAGTGGGTGTAGCCTTGTTGAAGGAAGCATGCCACTGCAGTTGCAGGTTTTGAGCTTTTCTATCCTCAGGAAACTGCCCAGTGTTGCAGTCGACTTCCTGCTGCCTACAAGCCAAGACGCAGCCAGTAGGACACCTGCCTGCATGCTGCCATGCTCCCAAGAATGATGATAGTGGACTGAAATTGAGCCACCCAAATCAAATGTTGTCTTTATAAGAGTTACTGCTGTCATAGTGTCTCTTCACAGCAATAAACCCTAAGACAGAAGTTGATACAAGGGACTGGGATACTGCTGGAATAGGACTGACCGTGTTTTGTTTAGAGAAATATGGACTTTGGGAGTTTGGGTTAGAAAAGCAGTGGAATGCTTTAAGCACTGCTTAATAGACCATACTCTCATGGAAGACAGTGTTTCTGAACATGATTTGATGAACTGTGGTTATCAAGAGGTTTCAGAGGAGAAGAATGTTAATATGTGGTCTTGTGATACTTCAGTGAAGAAAGTGGCTGACTTTTGCCTTTGTCTGAAGAGTCTGCCTGATGCTAAAGTGAAGTGGTTTGGATTAATTCCTTTGGCCAAAGAAATCTCAACCTGGTATAGACACTGTTAAGTGGTTATTTGTGATAACTCTAATAAAGTTTTATAATTAAAAGGAGCAAGCTGATCAGGGTAATTTACAAAATGCAAATTTCGAGGAGAGAAAGACCATTAGAAAGTGCAATCAAGATAAATAGATTAAGAAATGGAATAGACAGAGTGATGACCTCAGGGCAAGATCCCACCCAGCTGAATTTTCAACTTGTAAAAAGGAACTAGAAAAAGTTTAGAACCAGGAGTGGTGGGACAAGCCTTTATTCTCAGCACTGGGAAGGCAGAGGCTGGCTGATCTTTGAGTTTCAAGTTAGCCTGGTCTAGAGATCCAGTTTCAGGACAGCCAATCTTAGGCAATGAAGAACAGAAAGCTGGTAAAGATGTAATTGAATGAGGAATCCATGTTCCAGGCCTAGCAAGCAGAAAAACTTGTCAGCTTCCACCATGTGGTTCTAACTTTAGAGTCAAGGGTAGAAGAAATGGGTTACGTAATGTGCTGCCACACCCGATGAAAACCATTGAGGCCAGGCATGTGTCAGCGCTGTCACTGAATGGAGCCCTAGAGAGGCCATTTTGTGAAGCTATGAAGTTGAAGCCTGGATTGCCCTGGAGATCCCAAGATGTTGGAGATGCGAGAGTTGTGGGGTATCTGCAGAGGAGAGCTGCTGTCAGGGAGTGGAACCAGCCCAAGAGAAAGAAGTGTGTTGCAGTCAACAAAGCTGGATGGAGTTGGGGATCTGAAGATCATTTTGACATCAGACATGAAGATGCAGAATTTGGAATTTTCCCTGCTTACTTTCTTTCTTGCTTTGGTCCAGCATTTCCTCAGTGTGCTACCTTCCCTATATTTGGAAATGGTAATGTATATCCTGTGCCATTATGTGTTGGAAGTATGTGATCATTTTTAATTTTAATTTTATAAGGGATTACAGTTAAGAAATTGAATGAATCTCAGAGGAGACTTTGAACTTTGGACTTTTAAACATTGTTGAGACTGTGACAGACTATGGTAAATTACACTAAATGAATTTTGCATTATGAAATTGTTACAATTTTATGGAAGCCAGGGATTAAAATGTGGTAGTTTAAATGTAATTTGATTCTCATAATCTCATAGGTAGTGGCACTATTAGGGGGTATGGCTTTATAGGAGTAGGTATGACCTTGTTGAAGAAAGTATGTCACTGTGGGGGCAGGCTTTGAGAATTCCTATGCTCAGGATATTTCCCAATGTTTCAGTCAACTTCCTGTTACCTGCAAGCCAAGATATAGCCAGCACCATGTCTGCCTGCATGCTGCCATGTTCACCAACAGGATGATAATGACTGAACTTCTGAAACTAAGTAAGCCACCCCAATTAAACATTTTCTTTATAAGAGTTACTGTGGTCATGGTGTCTCTTCACAACAACAAAAACCCTAACTTAGACAATCACATACGTGTTCCTTTTATTCATGAATGTATAGACACAATGTTAGCCTGGCTTGCCCTTGAAGCCCTTTTAAGCTTTAGCAATTGAGAAAATCATCTGCAGTACATTTTTGTAGAACAGAGGTACAATGACAGCGCTGACAAAGCTGCTCTACATAAAACTGACTCTGGCTTATTGCTTTTCTGTGGAACAAACCTATGAGGAGAATCACTTTGATGGAGAACCCAGTCACGACAGTTCTTACAGGATACTTCTTGTATCACTGCAAAAATTGTCTTTGTGCTTCAAAAAAATAAGTAGAATCACACTTACCCTTCTATATATACTCGAAGAAGAACATCCACAAGGAAAAACAAAGCAATAGCAAAAGAAACTGAACTATATTCCAGAGGAATATAAAATATGTTTTTATTAAGATGTAGATCTATAGCCACAAGAAATATGTCCAGAAAGATCAGCATAATTTCAAATATTCTAAAATGAAGAAACAAAAAGAGTGAAGGTATTGCCTCCATAGTGACACAATATTAAAGTCAATGCTCAGATGTCCCCCATAATTCTCATTTAGAGCTAAACTGTCCTGTGAGAGAAAGAACAATGCTGCTTTAGAGTCTTAAGAAAATGTTCAGTTTTCACACAATAAAAGCAGTGATTAAAATCTGCACCCAGCCCCTCCACACTTCCTACAGCAGGGATGTCAGTTGAGCACTCTAAGCTAGAACAACAAATCTAAATTAAAGTCATAAGCTTCTCAGTGTAAACCCTTTAAATGCTCAGAATTTATAATGACTTTTTACAAATTTCTCATAATAAATGAAATCACATTAGTCCAAATAAGTTTAACTTTAGCAACAAAAAGAAGTGAAAGCATGAATAACATATTCCCTTTAAAACACACTTTCACCAGTAAATACATGATTACATATGGACAGTTCACACATGGATCCTGCACACAGAACAGACACACGAGAAAGAATTCAATTTCATAAATATTGAATGATTCATCCCAGACTTTTTCTTACATAGTCTCAAAAAGCATATAAGATGATTATTTTCCTAATTTACAAAGATGAATCAACTCAACTTTAAAGTATGCTTTTTAAAACCTATCAATACAATTAAAATACTGTTAACTTGGGAGTTGGCAAAATAGTTGAATAGTAAAACACCTGCCACTCATGCTTGAATTCCCCAGTTCCATCCACAGCATCTATGCAAAAGTAGGGTACAGGGCAGTGCAGCACCTGTAATCTCATTCCTAGGCAGGTGGAGACATAAGAATCTTGGGAAATCATTGGCCAGTCAGCAAAGCCTAAGTGAGCGACATGTATAATGAGAGACCCTATTTACACAATAAGATGACAAGACATTGAAGAAGACACCCAATGTTGAGATGTGGATACACATACATACATACTCACACATCTGTACAAATAAGAACACCATACACATACAAAATTTATTTTAAAGAAAATGATTACACTGCATATATCTTTGTAATCATGTATCAAATAAATCTAATTAAATACTAAAATACTTCTGGAATTGAGTAATTTGGGGTGTATAAAGCATTTACATAACATTTAGCTTATAATTACAGAACTTAAAATTGTATTCTTTCCTATTTTTACATTTATAATCAGACAAAAACTAGTATGTAACTATTTAGATTTGAACAAAGGTTATTCCATTGTACTTCATACTGCTTAGTCTTAACTAAACTTGCAAGATAGATTAGATTACATTAAATGTGGATGCATGAACTAATTAGCAACACATTGATGCAAAAATTCTTTTATTTTGTTCTCTCTTATTTTTTTCAAGTCCCCTTTTATTAAATTTTTAAAGATAAATGTCAAAAATATTTACTTCCATTTCAAGACCCTCACATACCTGAAGGCAACTGATGATACAAGGAAATAGGCTATTTCCTTAATCGTGTTCCTATAAAAGTTAGGAAAATTAAATCAATCACATATTCCTCCTAACACGTATTATGAACTTAGCAAAACAAAATCCCTTTGTAAGTATAAATTTTACATAATATTTCTCATAATATGTATACCAAAATGCCCTATGCTAGTAATTAAAATATTTGTGTTTTTGTTTTTTTGTGTTTCTAGCTAGAATACATGTGAATAAAACACCTTGCGTTTGATAATTAGTAACATATCTTTGCATGGAAAGCTCCAACTTCAGCTTTAAGGAAACATTACTCTTGGGAACAATTAACTAAAGCATCATGGATGGGGATAGAGAAGGCTGGCTTTTTAAAAAGGATTCCAGTGTCCGCTCTTCTATTAGCAAATTAAATCTTGGGCAAATCATCAGTCTTGGAGAGACCTCAGTGTCCTAGCAACAAAATAATGGTTTTCTTTTTAAAAATACAAATTAAAGCCAGGTGGTATTGGTGCATACCTTTAATCCCACCACTTGGGAAGCAGAGACTGAAAGATCTCTGTGAGTTCAAGGCCAGTGTGGTTTAAAGAGCAAGTTCTAGGACAGTTGGGGTAGTTACACAGAGAAACCCTGTCTAGAAACAAACAAAGCAACAACAACAATAACTAAAGGAGGACTCCCAAACTCTTTCTTTAAAGCCAGTATTTTTTTAATATCCAAGCCAGGTGCAACAAAAATATAGACAGATACTCCTTATAGATAGATACAAAAATCCCCAGTAAGATATTAGCACACTGAATAAAAACACATATTACAAAAGCTAAAGTTGGCTTAATCCTAGAAATGCAGTATTGGTTCAATAGACATAAGTCAATAAATATAGTATATCTAACAAATAACTTGAGAAAAGCATATGATTATGACAAGAGATGTAAAAACTGCCGTTGAAAAAAATCTGACATGCTTCATGATAAAAAGTCCTGGAGAAGTAGATGTGGAAGCCGTGCTCTGGTGTAGGAGTTCCTTCTGTTTGTGTGTTGCTTTCATTGGTTAATGAATAAAGAAACTGCTTTGGCCTTGATAGGGCAGAACTTAGGTAGGCAGGGAAAGCTAGGCAGAATGCTGGGAGAAGGAAGGTGGAGAAGGAGTCACCACCGTGGATCCTCTTCCTGGTAAGCCACTGCCACGTGGCAATATACAGATTAATGAAATGGGTTAATTTAATGTAAGAGTTAGCCAATAAGAAGCTAGAGCTAATTGGCCAAGCGGTGTTTTAATTAATACAATTTCTGTGTTGTTAATTTGAATGTAAGCTAACTGGGCGGCCTAGACGAACAAGCAACCCACTCCTGTAACAGTGCTCCTCAACATAATAAAGGCTGTATACGACAAACCCACAGTCACATTGTCCTAAGTGGAGAAAAACCCAAAGCATTGTGTAAATGTACCACATTTGCCTTATCCATTCTTCGGTAGAGGGGCATTTAAGTTGTTTCCAGTTTCTGGCTATGACAAGCAACGCTCCTCATGTCTTTGTGGCACGATTGAGCATCCTTTGGGTATATACCCAAAAGTGGTATTACTGGGTCTTGAGGAAGGTTGTTTCCTAATTTTCTGAGAAATCACCACACTGAAATCCAAAGGGGCTGTAACAGCTTGCATTCACACCAGAAATAGAGAAGTGTTCCCTTTACCCCCAAACCTCTCCAGCATAAGTTGTCATCAAAAAAAAAAAAAAAATCATCACAGTAAAAAAAAAAAAAGAGTAATACTGGAGGGATTGCCATCTCAGACTTCAAGATATAACAATAATAAAACCAATATGGCACCACCACAAAAGCAAACATGTATAATAATTGAACAAAATACAAGAACCAAGTTTGTCTTTTTGTATCTGACAAAGAGGCAAAAATGTTGTAATAAGAGCGGTGGGGCTGCATCCCCGGCACCCAGCCGCCCGCATGGCTAGCTTATGCCCCGAAATAATTACACGGAAACTGTATTCTTTTAAACACTGCCTGGCCCATTAGCTCCAGCCTCTTATTGGCTAGCTCTTCCATATTGATCTAACCCATTTCTAATATTCTGTGTAGCCCCACAAGCTGGCTTACCAGGAAAGATCTTAACCTGCATCTGTCTGGAGTGGGAGAATCATGGCGACTCACTGACTCGGTTTCTTTCTCCCAGCATTCTGTTCTGTCTACTCCGCCTACCTAATTTTCTGTCCTATCAGGGCCAAGCAGTTTTCTTTATTAATTAACCAATGAAAGCAACAGATAAATATAAGACCCACCCCATCATTTCCCCTTTTTCTGTTTAAACAAAAAAGAAAGGCTTTCACTTTAACATAGTAAGATTACATATAGCAAAAGTTATCAAGCAAGAATTACAGTTACAATATTTATATCTATTTTATCTTTTATCATAACTAAGGAAAACTATACTATAACTAACCATTCTTCAACTCCATCAAAGACTCCAGAAGGATATAATATTACCTAAGCAAACAAGAGATCCAAAACTCTAGAAATGACAGAGACATCTCGCTGCCTGGACAGTCACCCAAAGTTCTTTTGTACCGTTGGGGCATCCATCTTCAGCCTTCAGGCCCATAGTATCCAGCAGACATTTTCATCAAGCAGGAAATTCCAAAGACAGTTCAGTCACTTTTTGCTGTGTCCTGCAGAATGTCTTGCAGACTCTTTCATGAGTCAGGAACCCCGAAAATCCATCTCACCTTTAGGCAAGTTCAGCAGTCCTTTTTCTGCGGGTTCTCTGTGTCCAGTTTATGCCACAGTCCAGGCAAGAGCAGTTTCATGTCCAAATGGCTATCAAACTCCTTAAGGAGCCTCTTCAATGCCCATCTTCCTCTTGAAGTAGATTGGTACTGCCAGGAGCAGACATGTCTCATTGTCATGAAAAGCCCTAAGTTATTAAAATATTTTAAATGCCATGTTCTGTAGTCTTTGAAAGATATGAAGAATGCCTATCTAATTGAAATATATCTCTATATGTCTAGAAAATCTAACTAACATGACTACAAATTTGACTAGTATTGATGATTATCCATTAGCAACCTATATTTCCTAATTATGCATTATACTTTTAAAACGAACTACACAATCACAATACCTTAATCAAGATCAGAAATACATATACATATAACAAAATTGACCTTAAAATCCACACCAATGCAAATTATTCATATCTATATCATATCCCCCTTTAAATGTAAAAGAACATTTATAAACCATATTTGGGAACATGGGCGCAGTTTTTTCTCTCCAAACTGCTTCCTGCTGAATGGGGGTGCTGTATTCAGATCTTTCATGGTGTAACCTGTGTGCCAGGGTCATCTCAGTAGGCAGTTGAGTGAAGTAATTTTCTGAAGGTGTTCACAGCAACCTTTCAGGAGGGCGTGGTCTATCATACCATATTGGGATAGACGCAATCCACAGAGTCTCATCCTCTGTGAAAACAAAAGAAGACCCTCTCCAAAGCATCATATCCTTAGACCCATATTCTGAAATCATAACACCCTTATATCCATTCTGGTTTAGCTTGGCAGCCCATATAATGAAATGTCTCTCTGTACTTAGCTCCTTCACAGCCAAAAATTTTAAAGAAAACACAATAATACAAAGAATCCAGACTCTCTGTGAATTTTCCATTTTTACATGGCTTATTTTTCTTTATTTCTTTTAATCTATAACTATCTGTACTCTGTCTCTTTAAAGACTTTACCCTTTTTTTAAGACATTAACTTTATTCTTTATATATATATTTTTTTCTCTCTCAAGCCTACGTACATTCATCCAACAGTGTCTGAATCAGTTCTATTGTGAATCTGTAATTTTTTTACTGTCCAGGAGCATTTTTTAAAATGTTAAGCACTTCTCAAAAACTTAAGTTGCACCATGTAGGGGTAATACGGTACTGCCTGTGCCCTGCCCAGTCGAAACCTTAACTGCGCTGTTATTACAGTAGTTACGGTAGTTCCTGCCTGAGACCAGCACAGTTCAGCATGGTGGAGCTGAGCCCTCCTGCCTCAGAGCCATTTGGTGCCCCTGAGCTACACACAGTTCCAGACACACAGCAGTCCACATTGCCATCAAGCAAGCCATAGCACTTTACTCCAAATGCTCCATTCAAAAACTCTGTCTCCCGCAGGATCCAGACAGAGATCATAATGGCGGCACAGCCCAGAAAGCCGGCATTTTAAAACAGCCAGTTTTTTCCTGTTGCTGAGTCAGGACAATTTCTTTGCCGCACGCAACCCACAAACAGCAAAAAGCTGTCTTAAATTCTCTCTGTGTCCTTTTTAAGCCCTCTCAAGTTTTACGTGGCATTCATTACCACGCTGGGTGCCACTCTGTTGTAATATGAGCGGCGGAGCTGCATCCCCGGCACTCAGCCGCCTGCATGGCTAGCTTATGCCCCGAAATAATTACACGGAAACTGTATTCTTTTAAACACTGCCTGGCCCATTAGCTCCAGCCTCTTATTGGCTAGCTCTTCCATATTGATCTAACCCATTTCTAATATTCTGTGTAGTACCACGAGCTGGCTTACCAGGAACGATCTTAACCTGCGTCTGTCTGGAGTGGGAGAATCATGGCGACTCACTGACTCGGTTTCTTTCTCCCAGCATTCTGTTCTGTCTACTCCGCCTACCTAATTTTCTGTCCTATCAGGGCCAAGCAGTTTTCTTTATTAGTTAATCAATGAAAGCAACAGATAAATGCAAGACCCACCTCCATCACAAAAACAGCATTTTAAACAAATGGTGCCTGGATATCCACATGCACAAGACTAAAATTGGACCTATATCTTTATACAGGATCTATATGTGCAAGTGGATCAAAGACTTCAATTTTAAACCTGAAACACTAAAACTGCTAGAAGAAAACATGGGTTTTCCCTACAAGATATAGGTAGGGGAAAGAATTTTCTGAACAGGACTTTATTTACCAAGGAATTAAGGAGAGAATTGACAAGTGTGGTACCTTGTAAAAATAAAACCCTTCTATACAGCTAAGGAAATAATTGACTGAATGAAGAGAAAACCTATAGAATCTGAAAGATTCTTTGCCAGGTAAACATCTAAAGGAGAATCAGTATTTAGAAGGTACAAAGAACTCAAAAAATATGAAGTCAAGGAAATAATAAATGATCTAGTTCTAAATAAACTATATAATTAAAAGAAATAGGTTAGAAATCTGAACATAGTTTTCAAAAAAAGAAATAAATATGGTTTTAAAAATCTCTAAAAAGTGTTTATCATCCTGAGAAAACAGGGAAATGCAAAATAAAACAACTTGAAAGTGTCATTTTACATAGTCAGAATAGCTGTGATCAACAGCACAATGTACAACATACTCTCATGAGGGTGTACAGGAAGAAGACCCTCATTCAATGTTGGTAGAAACTCATGTATGTGAGGTCATTCTGGAAATAAGTATGGGAAATCCTCAAAAATATTTCTAAAAACATATTGTATCACCCAACTATACAACTCTTTGGCATACCCTCAGAGGACTCGCCATCCTACAGATTGTAGACAGAGGCTGCTTTTTCATTTCCCCAGCTGATCAGATCCAAACTAATCACACAGAAACTATATTAACTGCAATATTATTTGACCAATAGCTTAAGCATATTTCTAGTTAGTTATTACATCTTAAATTAACCCATTTCTATTATTTTATATTTTACCATGAGGTTCATGGGTTATTGTTACCAGTTCGTGGACGTCTTTCTCCTGTGGCTACACGGATTCTCCTTGACTCTCTCCTCTATCTGCTTGGAATTCCTGCCTTGGCCTATAATAGGCCCAAAGCAGCTTCTTTATTAATCAATGATATTCACAGCATACAGAAGCGAATCCCAAATCACCTCCCCTTTTCTGTCTAAATAAACTTAGCATGCCAATATGGGGCTAATTACATCCACATAAAACCTGAGAAAGCTTGAGAAGAAATTCTAGACACAAAAGAACAGTTAAGCAAAGCTTCTTGGTAGCTGGCATTTTCTTTTGGATGGGTTCTGTTTGCTGGCCATGAGCAGGAGCACTACAGCTCCTTTAAGAGAGGTCTTTCTGATTCAACAGTGGCAAGGAAGGCTGTGTGGCTTTGACTCTTTTGGGAAGTCTGGCTGTGGAGCATTCAAATGGGGTTTGTGATCCGATACTACAACTTGCTTAATGGCAACATAGACCTGCTGTGTGCCTGAAAGTGGGGCTGTGAGCATGGCTTGCAGAGCTGGAGCTGAAGACCTCCACCATGTTGAACTGCGCAGAGCCAAAAAGCAAAGCAGCCTTAGTCCTAGCCATGCCACTTAGGATTTTAAGACGTGGTCCTGGTCACACAAGGATTACAGATATGCAAATAAGATGAAAAAAAGTATCTCTAAATGGACCACAGCATTAGCTAAAGGTATGTAGGCTTGAGAGAGAGGAAAAAGAGTATAGACAGTTATAACAGAAAAGACTGCATACAGTCATAGGTTAAAGGAGCAAGGATTAAAATAAGTACTAAACTTGTAGAAAAAGTAATAGAGTAAGAAAAATAAGCCATGTAAAGATGGAAAATACAGCCCTTTTGTCCGTGGTGTCCTTGGGCTACCAGGCGTCCCTGTTTCAGTGCTGAGGAGTTCCATCCAGACAGGAATAGGTCCTGCTCCTACACTGAGGAGATACACGCAGAGAGTCAGTCACAGCAAAGACTGGACCAAGACACCAGGCCTCTCCTGGCTCCATTTGAATGAAGAGATGGGCAGGCACCAATGCAAGAATTCCTCCAACAACCTGAAAGGCAATGTGACATCACCAGAATCCAGGGATCCTGAAACAAGAAGAATTGAACACCCTACTCCAGAAGAAATAGAAGAAATCGAGAGCACGAGCAAGGAACTTAGGACCGCGAGGGGTGCACCCACACACTGAGACAATGGGGATGTTCTATCAGGAACTCACCAAGGCCAGCTGGCCTGGGTCTGAAAAAGCATGGGATAAAACCGGACTTGCTGAACATAATGGACAATGAGGACTACTGAGAACTCAAGAACAATGGCAATAGGTTTTTGATCCTACTGCACGTACTGGCTTTGTGGGAGCCTAGGCAGTTTGGATGCTCACCTTACTAGACCTGGATGGAGGTGGGAGGTCCTTGGACTTCCCACAGGGCAGGGAACCCGGATTACTCTTAGGGATGATGAGGGAGGGGGACTTGATGGGGGAGGAGGAGGGAAATAAGAGGTGGTGGCGGGGAGAAGGCAGAAATCTTTAATAAATAAATAAACAATAAAAAGAAAAGAAAAAAAAGAAAATAATAAACAGGAGGTGGAAAATTGCCATGAAGAAATAGAGATGACAAACAAAAAAGTAGAGGAAATGAATAAATCTCTCAAAAATACCCAAGAAAAACAAGAGAAACAAGAAAAAAACAATCAAACAGGTAAGGGAAATGGATCAAGACTTGAAGAACGAAATGGAGGTAATGAAGAAAACACAAACCGAGGGTAGGATGGAGAGGGAAAATCTGGGTAAACGAACAGGAACTACAGAGACAAGTACTACCAACAGAATACAAGAGATAGAAGAAAGAATCTCAGACACTGAAGCTATCATAGAGAAAATAAACACACTGATCAAAGAAAACAGCAAATCCAACAAATTCTCATCACAAAACATTCAGGAAATCTGAGACACAATAAAAGGACCAATCCTAAGAATAATAGGGGTAGAAGAAGGAGAAGAAGTACAGCTCAATGGTCCAGAAAATATATTTAATAAAATTATAAAAGAAAACTTTCCTAACCTACAGAAAGATATTCCTATGAAGGTTCAAGAAGCATACAGAACACCGAATAGACTGGATAAAAAAAAAACAACTCCTCGTCATATAATAATCAAAACACAAAACATACAGAATAAAGAAAGAATATTAAGAGCTGCAAAGGAAAAAGGTCAAGTTACCTATAAAGGTAAACCTATCAGACTTACACCTGACTTTTCTATGGAAACCATGAAAGCCAGAAGGTCCTGGATAGATGTACTGCAGAAACTAAGAGACCATGGATGCAAGCCCAGACTACTATACCCAGCCAAGCTTTCATTCACTATAAATGGAGAAAACAAAATTTTCCAGGATAAAAACAAATTTAAACAATACGTAGCCACAAATCCAGCCTTACAGAAAGTAATTGAAGGAAAATCACTAACCAAGGAGTCCAACAATGACCACAATAACTCAGACATCTAATGACCCTTCACCAGCACAACTTGAAGAAGGGAAACACACAAACCCTACTACCAAAAGAAAGAAAGAAAGAAAGAAAGAAAGAAAGAAAGAAAGAAGAAAGGAAAAATGACCGGAGTTAACAACCACTGGTCATTAATATCACTTAATATCAATGGACTCAATTCACCTATAAAAAGGCACAGGCTAAGAGATTGGATACGAAAACAGGATCCAACATTCTGCTGTTTACAAGAAACTCATCTCAACCACAAAGACAGGCATCTACTCAGAGTAAAGGGTTGGGAAAAGGTTTATCAAGCAAACGGACCTAAGAAACAAGCAGGTGTGGCCATACTAATTTCTAAGAAAGTTGACTTCAAACTAAAATCAATCAGAAGAGATGGAGAGGGACATTTTTTATTCATAACAGGAACAATTCACCAGGATGAAATCTCAATCCTGAATATATATGACCCTAATATAAAAGCACCCACTTATGTAAAAGAAACATTGCTAAAACTCAAGGCAGTCATCAAACCACACACACTAATAGTAGGAGATTTCAACACTCCTCTCTCACCAATGGACAGGTCAATCAGACAGAAACCTAACAGAGAAATAAGAGAATTAATGGAGGTAATGAATCAAATGGACTTAACAGACATCTATAGAACATTCCACTCAAATAGGAAATAATATACCTTCTTCTCTGCAGCTCATGGAACCTTCTCGAAAATTGACCACATACTCGGTAACAAAGCAAACTTCCACAGTTAAAAAAAAATATTAGTAACCACCTGTGTCTTATCGGATCACCATGGATTAAAGTTAGAATTCAACAACAATGCTACCCCCAGAAAGCCGACAAACTCATGGAAACTGAACAGTCAACTACTGAAACAAACCTGGATCAAGGAAGAAATAAAGAAAGAAATTAGTCTTCCTTGAGTCAATGAAAATAAAGACACAACATACTCAAACCTATGGGACACGATGAAAGCAGTGCTAAGAGGAAAGTTCATAGCACTAAGTGCCCACTTAAAGAAAACGGAGAAAGCACACACTGGAGACTTAACAGCCCACCTGAAAGCTCTAGAAAAAAAGAAGCAGACTCACCTAGGAAGAGTAGAAGACTGGAAATAATCAAACTGAGGGCTGAAATCAACAAAATAGAAACCCAGGAAACAATCCAAAGAATCAATGAAACAAAAAGCTGGTCTTTGGAGAAAATCAACAAGATTGATAAACTCCTATCTAAACTAATCAAATGGCAGAGAGAGAACAGGCAAATTAATAAGATCAGAAATGAAAAGGGGAACATAACTAAAGACACAGAGGAAATTCAGAGAATCATTAGATCTTACTACAAAAGCCTGTATGCCACAAAATTGGAAATTGTAAAAGAAATGAACATTTTTTTTAGATAAGTACCATATACCAAAATTAAACCAGGACCAGGTGGACAATCTAAATAAACCTGTTAGTCGTGAAGAATTAGAAGCTGTTATCAAAAAAAGCCCAGGTCCAGATAGTTTCAATGCAGAATTCTACCAGAACTTCCAAGAAGACCTAACACCTATACTCCTTAATGCTTTTCACAATATAGAAACAGAAGAATCATTGCCAAATTCCTTTTATGCAGCTATAGTTACCCTGATACCAAAACCACACAAAGACTGAAAAACCAAGAAAGAGAATTACAGGCCAATCTCACTAATGAACATCGATGTAAAAATCCTCAATAAAATACTGGCAAACTGAATCCGAGAACACATTAGAAAAATTATCCATTATGATCAAGTAGGCTTCATCCCAGAGATGCAAGGCTGGTTCACATATGAAAATCTATCAATGTAATCCATCATATAAATAAACTGAAAGAAAAAAACCACATGATAATTTCATTAGATGCTGAAAAAGCATTTGACAAAATTCAACATCCCTTTATGATAAAGGTCTTGGAGAGATTAGGGATACAAGGGTCGTTCCTAACTATAATAAAAGCTATTTACAGCAAGCTGACAACTAACATCAACTTAAACGGAGAGAAACTCAAAGCCATCCCACTAAAATCAGGAACACGACAAGGCTGTCCACTCTCTCCATACCTCTTCAATATATTGCTTGAAGTTCTAGCAATAGCAATAAGAAAACATAAGGGGATCAAGGGGATTTGAATTGGAAAGAAAGAAGTTAAACTTTCATTATTTGCAGATGATATGTTAGTGTACATAAGTGACCCCAAAAACTCCACCAAAGAACTCCTACAGCTGATAAACACCTTTGGGAATGTGGCAGGATACAAAATAAACTCCAAAAAATCAGTTGCCTTCCTATACACAAAGGATAAGGAAGCAGAGAGGAAAATCAGAGAAGCATCACCCTTCACGATAGCCACAAATAGCATAAAATATCTTGGGGTGACAATAACCAAGGAAGTGAAAGATCTATTTGACAAGAACTTTAAGTCTTTGACGAAAGAAATTGAAGAGGATACCAGAAAATGGAAGGATCTCCCTTGCTTTTGGAATGGGAGGATCAACATACTAAAAATGGCAATTCTACCAAAGGCAATCTACAGATTCAGTGCCATCCCCATCAAGGTCCCATCAGAATTCTTCACAGATCTTGAGAGAACAATAATCAACTTTATATGGAAAAACAAAAAACCCAGGATAGCCAAAACAATCTTATACAATAAAGGAACTTCTGGAGGCATTACCATCCCTGACTTCAAACTCTATTACAGAGCTACAGTATTGAAAAACAGGTTGGTATTGGCATAAAAACAGAGAAGTCGACAAATGGAATCCAATAGAAGACCCCGATTTTAACCCTCAATCATATGAACACCTGATTTTTGATAAAGGAGCTAAAAGTATACAATGGACGAAAGCATCTTCAACAAAAGGTGCTGGCAGAACTGGATGTCAATCTGTAGAAGAATGAAAATAGACCCATATCTATCACCATGCAGAAATCTCAAGTCCAAATGGATCAAAGACCTCAATATCAGTCTGAACACACTGAACCTGATAGAGAGAAAGTGGGAAGTACCCTACAACACATGGGCACAGGAGATCGCTTCCTATGTATAACCCCAGCAGCACAGACATTAAGGACATCATTGAATAAATGGGACCTCCTGAAACTGAGAAGCTTCTGTAAAGCAAAGGACACTGTCACTAAGACAAAAAGGCAACCTACTGAGTGGGAGAAGATCTTCACCAACCCCACATCAGACAAAGTTCTGATCTCCAAAATATATAAAGAACTCAAGAAACTAGACTTTAAAATGCTAATTAACCCAATTAAAAAATAAGGCACAGAACTGAACAGAGAATTCTCAAGAGAAGAAGTTCAAATGGCCAAAAGACACTTAAGGTCATGCTCAACCTCCTTAGTGATCAGGAAAATGCAAATCAAAACAACTTTGAGATACCATCTTATACCTGTCAGAATGGCTAAAATCAAAAACACCAATGATAGCCTTTGCTGGAGAGGATGTGGAGAAAGGGGTACCCTCATCCATTGCTGGTGGGAATGCAAACTTGTGCAACCCCTATGGAAAGCAGTGTGGCATTTTCTCAGGAAATTCGGGATCAACCTATCCAGGACCCAGCAATACCACTCTTGGGAATATACCCAAGAGATGTCCTATCATATTACAAAAGTATTTGCTCAACTATGTTCATAGCAGCATTATTTGTAATAGCCAGAACCTGGAAACAACCTTGATGCCCTTCAATGGAAGAATGGATGAAGAAAGTGTGGAATATATACATATTAGAGTACTACTCAGCGGTAAAAAACAATGACACCTTAAATTTTGCTTGCAAATGGGTGGAAATAGAAAGCACTATCCTGAGTGAGGTAAGCCAGATCCAAAAAGATGAACATGGGATGTACTCACTCATAATTGGTTTCTAGCCATAAATAAAGAACATTGAGCCTATAATTCGTGATCCTAGAGAAGCTAAATAAAAAGGTGAACCCAAAGAAAAACTTATAGTTATCCTCCTGGATATTGGAAGTAGACAATATTGCCAGGCAAAAATTGAGAACTTGTGGGTGAGGTGGCATGGGGGTAAGGTGAAATGAGGAGAGAAAAATGAGAAGGGGAGGATGGGGGGAGCTTGGGGGAATGGGAGGGTTGGGATAAAGGATATGGGAGCAGGTAAGCATATATTCTAATTAAGGGAGCCATATTAGGGTTGGCAAGGGACTTGACTCAAGAGGTGTTCCCAGGTGTCCAGGGAGATGTCCCCAGTTAGTTCTTCGGGCAGCTGAGGAGAGGCAGCCTGAAATGAACCTATCCTATTGCCATACTGATGAATATCTGGCATATCACCATAGAACCTTCATTTGGCAATGGATGGAGATAGAGACAGAGACCCACACTGGAGCACCAGACTGAGCTCCCAAGTTCCAAATGAGGAGCAGAAGGAGGGAGAACATGACCAAGGAAGTCAGGACCATGAGGGGTGTACCCACCCACTGAGATGGTGGGTCTGATCTATTGGGAGTTCACCAATGCCAGCTGGACTGGGACTGATGGAGCATGGGATAAAACCAGACTCTCTGAACATGATGGACAATGAAGGCTGATGAGAATCCAAGGACAATGGCACTGGGTTTTGATCCTACTGCATGTACTGGCTTTGTGGGAGCCTAGCCTGTTTGGATGCTCACCTTCCTAGACTTGGTTGGGGAGGGGAGGACCTTGGACTTCCCACAGGGCAGGGAACACTGACTGTTCTTCGGACTAGAGAGGGAGGGGGAAAGGAGTGGGGACAGGGGGAAAGGAGCGGGGTGGGGGAGGCGGAGGGAAATGGGAGGTGGGGAGGAGGCAGAAATTTTTTTCAATAATAATAAAAAATAAAAAATAAATAAAAAGATGGAAAATACACAGAGTCTAGATTATGTATATTATTTTGTTTTCTTTGAATTTTTGACTGTGAATGAGCTAAGTACAGAGAGACATTTCATTGAACAGGCTGCTAAGCTAAACCAACCTGTATACTTAAAAGTATCTTGACTTCAAAATTTGGGTCTAAGGATATGTTGGTTTGGGAAAAAAGTTTTTCTTTTGTTTCCACAGAGGACAAGAACCTGTGGATTCTTTCCAAACTAATGTTGTTTGATGGATATAGACCCCCCTGAAAGGTTTCCATAATCTCCAAAATTATTTTATCCAACCAAAATCAGGAAGTAGTTTGGAGAGAACTATGTCCAAATTCCCAAATTGCTTATAAATGTTTGTTTACATTTAAAGCGAGATATGCTATAGATATAAATACTTTTCACTGGGATGGATTTTGGTGTAATGATACAAATTTAAGCACAATTTTGTTATATGTATATTTCTGCTTTTGATTAAGGTATTGTGTTTATGCAGCTCATTAAAAAATATAATGTATAATCTAGGAATATAGGTTAATAGATTGTCATTTATAATCGTCAAGCTTATAGTCATGTTAGTTAGGATTTTTAGATATACAGAGATATTATTTCAATAGATAATCTTTAAACATTTCAAAGAATAGGAGAATATAGCATTTAAAATGTTTCAAGAACTTAGGACTTTTTATGGCAATCTGCTTCTGGCAGCGCCAATCTACTTCAAGAGAATGATGGGCATCAAAGAGGTACCTTATAGAGTTTGTTAGACATTTGGGCAAGAAACTGCTCTTGCCTGGACTGCTTGATGTTATGCTGTATGAACTGGACATGCAGGATGCATAGAAAGATGACTGCTGAACTTGCCTAAAGGTGAGACGGTCCTTCAGGGTCCCTGCTTCATGGAAGAGTCTGCCATACGTTTTGCAGGACACAGAAGAAATCAATTTATGAACTTTACCAGTACAAGGCATAAAAGATCTTGAAATTTCCTGTTTCATGGAAAAGTCTGCCAGATACCATGGTCCTGTAGGCTGAAGATGGGTTTCCCAATAGTACAAAAAAACTCTGGGTGACTGTCCAGGCAGCGAGATGTGTCTGTCAATTCTAGAGTTTTAGAAGTTGCTTACAATGTACTTCCTGTTTACTTAGGTAATATTATATCCTTCTGGAATTTTTTATGGAGTAAAGAATAGACAGTTATATTTAGTTTTACTCAGTTTTAGCAAAATATAAAGTAATATAAATACTCTAAACTATATGGTCTTGCTATGTTAAAGTTAAAACCTTACTTTTATTTTGACAGAAAAGCAAAGGTGATGTGGGATTCCCCTCTTAGACTGTGAATACCATTGTTGAATAAAGAAGCTACTTTGGGCCTATTGCAGCACAGAGTAGGGCAAGGTGGAAATTCCAAGCAGACAGAGGAGGAGACAGTCAGCTGAGTCATTGAGAGACCATATAACTGTTACAGGAGACAGATGCCAGATGCCAAACAGAACTTTATTGGTAGGCCCCAACCACATTGGTGATATACAGATTAATAGAAATGGGTTAATTTAAGATATAAGAGCTAGATAGGAATACACTTAAGCTAATAGGCTAAGTAGTGCTTTAATTAATACAGTTTCTATGATTATTTCGGATCTGGGCAGTCTGCCTACAACAGATACTTGATCAGCAGTGTTCATTGCTGTTTTATTTACAATAGCTAGGAAACAGCAACAACCTAAATGTCTGTTAACAGATGAATGGATAATAAATATCCAGCATAATTTATATAAAGGAATACTATCTAACTGTAAGGAACAATGCAATCAGGAAATTTTTAGGTAAACGAATGGAATTTGAAGGAGGCAACCCAGACACAGAAAGATAAACGTCACATGTTCTCTCTCACCTAGAGTCCCCAAGTCCAAATCTTCAGAGGTAGGTATACAACATGGAGTAACCACAGAAACTAGAAAGTGTAAAGGAGCCATAGGAGGAAGTGGGGTGGAGGGGGAACAGCAGGGTGCAGGTGACAGGAAGTGCTTATACTTCAACAAAGCTCACTGGTTTGAAGTGGAGCAAAAAAAAAAAATACTGGCTTTGCTCAATCTGCCTGAATTTTACCACATCCCTGATAACTCCATTGGAGAAAATGTTTAGTTAATACTCAGAGTTTAATAAAGTAGTAGTGTGATCTCTCTGGAATGAGGGTCCAAAATTTTTTAGAAGTTATTTAAAGTAGGAATTCTGGCTACTTGGAAAACTTATTTATAGTCATTAGCTGGTCCTTTGTTTTTCCTGTAATATCTGAACACAATAGTGTTTTACAATAGTGACCAGTTAATTTCACTTGTTAGTACTTATTCCCTCCACATCACTGATAAAAGCCAATTAATGAGTATCCAAAAGAGCAGAATTCTCAATATATCTATAATCTTGACACAAAAGATTTTATGAACATATTGTTTTTTATTCTGGACTGGGAATGAAAAAGCATGGGATAAAAGTGGACTCTCTGAACATGGCGGACAATGAGGGCTGCTGAGAAGTCAAGGACAATGGCAATGGGTTTTGATCCTACTTCAGGTTCTGGCTTTGTGGGAGCCTAGACAGTTTGGATGCTCACCTTACTAGACCTGGATGGAGGGGAAAGGTCCTTGGACTTCCCACAGGGCAGGGAACCCTGGCTGCTCTTTGGACTGGAGAGGGAGGGGAAGGGGAGTGGAGAGAGGGGGAGGGAAATGGGAGGCGGGGAGGAGGCGGAAATTTTTAATAAAATAAATAAATAAATAAATAAATAAAAAACCACATTATGTACTACTAGATTTGTGCAGTAAAAAGTATCCCAGGAAACATTATTCATAAATAAATCAAAAATTAATAAAATCTCAGTGAGTGTGAAGAGGTCTTTTATTAATAAATTATGCTCCTTTCCCTACCATTTCTCATAGACAAAAATCTATAAACTGGGAATCAGAAGATATCCAGAAAAAATAGAAAAGACCAATGTTAAAAAATAAGTAGAATTCTACATTATCTTTAAAGAAATGCTTCAATAAAATCACTAACAAGAAAAACATTATCAATTATTTCTTTCTTTATTTATTTTATTGAAAAATTTCCGCCTCTTCCCCGCCTCCCATTTCCCTCCCCTCATCCCACTCCATTCCCCCTCCCTTTCCAGGCTAAAGAGCAGTCCAGATTCCCTGCCCTGTGGGAAGTCCAAGGTCTTCCCCCCTCCTAGAGAAGCTAAATAAGAAGGTGAACCCAAAGAAAAATGTATAGTCATCCGCCTGGATATGGGTAGTAGACAAGATTGCCGGGCAAAAACTGGGAAATTGGGGGTGAGTTGGGATGGGGGTAATGGGAAATGGGGAGAAAAAAGTGAGAAGGGGAGGATGGGGGGAGCTTGGGAGATTGGGATGGTTGGGATATAGGAAGGGTGGATACGGGAGCAGCGAAGTATATATCCTAACTAAGGGAGCCATCTTAGGGTTGGCAAGAGACTTGACTCTAGAGGGGCTCGCAGGTGTCCAGGGAGATGTCCCCATTATCAATTTTTAAACAAAGTAAACTCTTTGTGAGTAGAAAAAATGTTTTCTGCAGCATTGTACCTGTCTATAAATACAATGGGCTCTTACTGAGTTATTGTCCACATTTCTCTACTGTTATTTTTTCTACAGCACTGCTCTGCTTTCCTAAAGACAAGACATCCATCAATGGCTCCTTCCCTTTCTCCAGGTATCAAACTCACTTACCAATACGTCTTGCGAATATCAATGCATTCATCGCCATCATAGAACTTGGAGACCTGTTTTAACTTGCTTTACCACCAACAAATGGAAAGAGACATCATTAGAGAATGCTACATTTAACAGTAATATGAAAAGATTCTTTGAATAAGAATCCCTTGAACCTAAGAGATACAAATTTTCTGAAAAAAATTAGAATTTAGAAGCACTGTTCAGATAACTGTTTTTCCATGAGTAATTTCAAGATTTAACAGATTTCTTTCTCCTCTCTTGGTTTCATCTCATTTTCTCTGCCAAAACAGTCTTTGATGACAGATACATACATACATACACACATACATGTATGTATTTATGCATATACACATGTGTATATATATTTGCACACACACACACATATATAAGCAACCTTTGATGATATCATCATTGCAACATGAAATATATCAATCTTTTAACAAAGCAGTCAATGACCACTGATGTCATTGTAATCATGTCAATATTAAAGATTTAAAATACTCATCTAGGAGCAGAGTAAATTCAAAGACTTATTTTGGGTTGACAGGTGCACAATTGTCCTATATTTCATAAAATTGTTAAATACTCATAACTTATATACCTATTCGTTGTCTGGAAACTGGAATATAATTTTACCTAAATTAACCCTTGTATACTATAAAGATCACTTGTAGCCCTGCAAAACAACACAATGAATCGGGATTAAAGTGTGATTTTTTTTTTCATTACTACATCCAAACCAATATGTATTGTCATTTTGGAGGTTACATTTATTTCAAAATTCAGCTTCAAAGTGTAGGTCTTTAAATGTTGCCCTTTCTAGTTTCATGATTTTCAAGTCCTTCCACCACTCTGTACTTTTAATACACCATGGAAATTTTCTTGTCCTGTGTAGCATTAAAATAATTAAAGGTCTGTGAGGAGGACTCTAATGTGATAATGGTTATAAATTTGAGACACCAGCATCATGTAGAGACAGATCTATGGAGGGTGAGGACAGGTTTAAGGCCTATTAATTTGATTCTTTTCACTTAGGGTTCCACTTTCTTCCTACTTGTCTGTCACCTCCCTTCTTGCTACAAATAGGCTCTCTCCCCCCTCCCCCCCTCTCATTCTTGTGGTGTTACACAGGTGACCAACAGATTAAGAGTTCAAAACACTTTTCTAAGGATTTCCCCTTACATTCAGCTAAGATAGAAAGGTACCAAGAGATACTACGACAAGAAGACTTTTAAAAATAATATCACGATCTATAATTGTCACTGACACTACTAATCACCTCCACAAATCTCAGTATCTTTCTTTTCTGGTGCATTCCAATAAATTGAAATATATATTTACATATATACAATATATGTTAACATATTTTTAGACCTTACTATTTGTTGATGTTTTCTTCCTCGATTTCTGCTGTTAAATCAGATGAGGCAATGCTAAAGTAGTTTTTAAAGAACAGGTAGTCAATACCACATGATTTTTTAAAATTGATTTTTTTGTTCAAATTAGCTATAATTACTGTTTGACATTCATGAACTTGTTAACTTTTAATAATTTAATGGGAAAAAATTAAAATTTAATATATCCAAAATGACAAAGGTTTAAAGACCTTTCTTTTAAATTGAAATTAACCCTAATGTAAAACAGTATTTCATAATGATTTGACCCTTTCACTAGCATGCATTACTGATATTCCCATAGAGCTACAGGACGCATTCAGCATGTGATTCAACTTCCCTTCACCAACTGCCCAGTAACCATCTCAGTCCTGTGTAACAACTATATTCTGCTTTCAAATCAACTCTTGCTTTTACTCACAGAGAAGAGAAATTATGTGACACTTGTCTTTTAGTATCTATTATATTTTACTCAACACAGTGTCATTCAGTTCCATTCATTTTATTGGAAATGGAAGAATTTCATTCTTTTTGGCTAACAATATTCCACTCTATCCATATATCACATTTTCTTCCTTCACTCATTTTTGGGGAGACACCTAGGCTCAATATATACCTTAGCTATTGAGAATAGAGCAGTAACACACATGGATATGCAAATATCTTCATTATATTTTGACTTTGTTTCCTCTGAGTCTAGGCCAAGGATCTCTTCATATTGTCATCTTTAAACTTTACTGATGCTATTTCTTTAGTCTTTTATATATTCTCAGTATTGATGTCTGTCAGGTGAATTGTTGAGAAACATTTCCTACCATCTATACACTGTGTCTTCACTCTTATTGTTTCATTATTCAGAAGAAGCTTTAAGACTTTTTAAAATTATATTTGTGTGTGTGTGTGTGTGTACATACACATGCTACAGCCTGAGTGGAGATCAGGAAACAACTTGCATAAAGGAGTTCTCATCTTTAACCATGAATGACTCAGCTTAAGCAACTGTGGCAATCTTGCCCATTCCAGAAGCTTTTCATCTTTATGTTATCTTTGTCAAATTTCATGTTTGCTTCCTGTGCTTTTTGAGTCCTCTACAGATAATCATCACCTGTACCAGTATCTTAAGGTGCTTTCTCCGGACAGTTTTTGAGTTTCTGGCCTTGCTTAAATTCCTTGCTATGTTTTGAGTTGATTTTGTGCAGGGTGAGAGATAAGGATCTAGTCTCAATCTCCTGCCTGTGGATGACCAGTTTTCCCAGCATGACTTGTTGGAGAGGCTGTCCTCATTGCAGGGTTTGGCTTCTGGCATCTTTGTTGAGAATCAGCTAGATACAGACAAGTGGTTTGTTGCTGAGTTTTCACTCTGTTCCACTGGTCTAGGCGTTATTTTATGCCAAAACTATACTGTGTTACTGTGGTCATGTGCTATGGATTTGTTTTTATGCCTTGGAATCTTGTACTATAGAATGCCTCTAGCTTTGTTCTTTGTGCTTTAGCCTCTTTTGGATCTTTTGTGCTTTCGTACTTATTTCAGACACACCTTTTTAATTTTGCAAAGAACATCATTGGTATTTTATAAAGCTTGTACCAATAAAGAATCTACTTTAGTCCTTAGGTATCCATCTGTCTTTGGATACCTTCCTTTATGAATCTCAAATATATCCAGCATTACTGGATATTTTACAAATTATAGTTGTTTCTGTCCCTCAGATAAGGCAGTAATTGTAAACCTGAGTCAGAAGATCCTTTCAAGATGGTGATAACTGTGGGTTGTGACATTGCCCTAATGTGGAAAGAGCTCAGAAGTGATGGATGCAGCGATGGTTTATTTGCTTCTGTTTTTGTTTGTTTGAGAGTATCTCCACTTCCTGTCCACTGATACCTCCTTTTTCCATCTAAATGGATATTTATCTACTCTTGGAATTCTCCACTATTCTGTCATACATAGACATTCTAATAATTTTCTGTGGGTTTGGCTGCTAGTCACTAAGATTGAAGACTATGAATAAGAAGCTTCCCTCTTTTTTATATTCTTCTTCTCTGTACCACGATTCAAGAGCTATAATCAGAAGCTCATCATCACAGAACATGAGAGCACAAAAAGAGTGGTGTTTCCTTTCATTGTCCTGACAGTGCATGCTCAGATCTCAAACTCTACATGTTACATGGGAAGGATTGGTATACACAGAGAGGAAAAGTGCAAAGAAAGAAGTATTAATTTATCTATATCTTACAGTATACTGGTGGACACAGTTGAGTATTCTGGTTTCAATCCACTTGAGACTGCGCTAAAGGATAAAAAAAAACTCAAATGAGTTTGAATTTATTACAATTTAATGATTCTAATTATAATTCAATTTATAAACTTTTTGAACCTTAAGATTTTTCACATATAGGGTTGGTGCTGTAGTTCAATGGGAAATGCACCTGCCTAAATATGTACAAAAGTCCTAGCAATGTAACAAAACAAAACCTCTCATGTAAACCCACTGTTTATAATAAACATATCATATTCCTTTAATGATGCTTTAATTTTAATAAATACTTTAGTCTTGTTTAAAGAGAGAAGTTGGATGTTGTGGTATACCACTATAATTCCAGTTTTTGAGAAGCTAAGGCAAGAGTTTCACAAGTTTAAAGTCAGCCTGGGCTAGATAGCAAAACATCTCAGAAAAAAAAAAACAGCAAAGAAAACAAAAAGAAAAAAGTAAGTTATGTCTTTGTGACTAAAGCTGAACCAATGTGTGAAAGTTATGATATAAATTACTTCAAATCCAATTCTGTGCATAGAAGCTGATGCAGCTTATCATGTATGATATCTGTTCCTAAGTTATGATATAAATTACTTCAAATCCAATTCCGTGCATAGAAGCTGATGCAGCTTATCACATATGATATCTGTTCCTAAGTTATGATATAAATTACTTCAAATCCAATTCCGTGTATAGAAGCTGATGCAGTTTATCACATATGATATCTGTTCCTAAGTGTCTCCTTTGCCCTCTTATTTCCACCAGCTGTCTTTCTTTTCTATTTTTGTGAGACAGGGTTTCTCTGTAATACAGTCCCAGCAACCCTGAAATTTGCTCTGTAGACCAGGCTGACCTTGAACTCACAGAGATCCTCCTGCCTCTGCCTCCAGGGTGCTGGGATTAAAGGCTTGCACCACCAGTTGTCGTTCACTACACCAGAAAGCATCTTATAGGTACGAGTCAAAGGTTTTCAACATATGATGTTTTAGTTTGGGATGCCTGTTCATCTGGTAACTGAGGTCTAGAGAGTGATGGACACATCAAGCGCTCACTGTTTGTGTTCTTTTCCAGCAAGGGCTCGTCCACTTCCTATTCCCTGTGATTGCAAGCCTTCAAACAGGGGTCTCTGTTTTCTTACTCAGTGTAATAAAATCTAATACACATAAAGTTGGAAATTTTCCTAATCAGTTCATCTGGTGCTTATTTAGAGTGTTAAACACCCAGTAAGTGGGAAAAGCATTGTTTTATGAGAGCTACTTACTTTATCCAAATTGGTCAAAAATGTCAGAAAGTTCCATTTATATGCTTGAGAGACCAGTCCTAGGAGCCTCCAAATCTTACATCTTTCTCTGCTTCTGTGTGTATATCTATAGTGGTGCTAGTGGTGCATCTCTTGTTGTGTGTATATGCAAATACAAATGACATGTATTTATATGCATACATTTCATTATCCACTATCATTCACGGATGCATTTGTTAACATATTAGTGTATGTCTCACAGTTCAATGGCAGTTCCATCACCATGTGGTGTCAGAGACTCATTCTGGGAAAGGCTAGAAGATTTAAAAAATACATATAATTAGATGTCACATGATTTCAAAGGCACAACTTTCTGGTTTAAGTTCATTTAAATTATTCTAAACACTATAAGCTGGCTAACATTTACATACATGGCAGTGTTATTTGAAAACTTCCTACAAACCACAAACTAACCAGCCAGTGGTGGTGCACACCTTTAATCCCAGAACTTGGGAGGTAGAGGCAGGCAGATCTCTGTGAGTTCGAGGCCAGCCTGGTCTACATAACTAGTTCCAGAATAGCAAATACTGTTACACAGAGAAACCCTGTCTCAAAAATTAAAAATGAAAAAGACAGACAGACAGACAGACAGACAGACACACACACACACACACACAGAGATAGAGAGAGAGAAAGAGAGAGAGAGAGACAAAGACAGAGACATAGAGAGAAGAAAGTAAAAAAAGGTAGAGAAAAACACAAACTGAAGACAACTCATTGAATATGGAGAAGTCAAGCTGGAATCTACATGCACCCCTACATGCTAGTGTCTTTGGTGCCAGAAGGTACTCTGCAGATAAACAAAGGAGAAATGTAAATACCAACTCAGCCACAAATCCTTTGATCTACAATGGTGTCCTGCCTGTAAAATATGTTGGGGCAGTGATAACACAAAGCTTGTGAGAGTAACCAACCAATATCTTATTTGACTACAGGTTCCTTCCATGAGATGGAACCCATACCTGAAACTCCTTGGGTGACTAAGAACCTGAGACTAGACAGCCCAGGGACCTAGGGTGAAACCAAATACAACTGTTCTGCTAAAGAATGTAGCAATTAAATGACTCCTCATGGAATTCTGCTATATTCATAGGTCAGTGCCTTGCTCATTCAACATCAGAAAACTTTCTTTTGCAGTGGATGGGAACAAATATAGAGACACACAGCTAGACTATATGCAGAAAGTGAGACACCTTGAAACATTCATCCCTAAATGGGATGTCTCCACAGGGCTCAGGGAATCCTGTGGAAGAGGAGACAGAAACAGTGTAAGAGCCAGACAAGAAGGAAAACCCCAAGCAATCAAGGACCTCTATATCAAGAGGATTGATACACATATGAACTCACAGGAACTGAGGCAGCATGCACAAGACCTGCATGGGTCTGCACCAGTGGGATCCTAGAGCCGAAAGCAAAAGTAGATGCTTCCATCCCTAAGCCTCAAATGATAACCACTTTCCAATGAAAATTTAGTTTTCTCCAAAGGAGGCTCACTGGGGAAACAAAGTACTCTGAGGGTAGACTGCAGGCCCCGCAGTACATGGTCGACAGGACATGAGCTCAGTGGTGTCTTTGGAAGTTCCTTGTCTCACACTGTCATTCTCTCATGTCATTCTCTCAGGGCCTTTAGCTGTGTATTATGACTTCAAGTTTAGTGTTTTTATGGGATTCCTGAGTGTGCAAATGAGTGTATATCTACATCTAAATCTATTTCTTGTGTCTCTTCTTGGGTTCTCTTCCTTCTGTTTTCTCTTTCTTTTGCCTTATTCTGGTGTGCTAATTTTTGTTGTATCTTATTGCTATTCCTTAGAAGTCTGTTTGTTTCTAGTGACAGACAGAGTTTGAATCTGGACGGGAGGATGTGGGAAGGAACCGAGAGGAACAGATATCAGGGTAGGAAGAGGGTATATTTGGGAGATACACCATAAACAAGATATACTACATTAGAAAAATCTATTTTCAAAAAAAGGCAAAAAATTTTTCATGTTTACAATGAAAATATTTTCTTAAGATTTCTTATTATTTATGTGTTTGTGTGAAGTTTCTCTAGAGGACATAAGAGTGGGTGGAATCTGCTGATGCTAGAGTTGTAGGTGAGTGAGGGCTCCCCAACATGCATGCTGGGATCTAAACACAGGTCCCCTGAAAGAACAGCAAGTACTCTAAAACACTGAGCCATCTCCCTGGCCTCTCTTATGAATATCTTAAACCTGTGAAATCCTTAAACTCAATTCCTTATTAACTTAACCATACTGAGAAAGCATTTGATGAATGAATCTAAATTCAGCTGCAAATTCTAGACAGGATTCCTCCTTTATTGTGTAAATCTTTCCTCAGGTCCCTTTGTTGGCTGTTTACCTTCTTTCCTGCTTTCACACAAGGAATACAGGCACAAGTCAGGGTGTCAAACAAAGTGAAGATGGGGGTATGAGTTTGGAGATACACAGTGCCATACCTCTGGAGAGAGAGGCTCCATGGTAGGTCTATTGAGTCTATTCTCTTTGCTGAAGGCTCCTCTGTAGCCTTCCAAGTTCTATATTCTGGTTTTAAATGGAGTTCTCTCTTCCCTTGGCTAACAAAGGGAACAAACTTCAGGAGCTAGAAAACTCACTCTATGGTTTATTTTTCCTTTCTCAACCTCAATTCTAAAGATAGACTCTTCCATAACAGAAATTTCCATAATAGGAATTTAGGAACAACATTCAGGAAACTGCATTCCCGAGGATTTTTCTGAGAGTAAATGTCTGAATCTAAATTTTACCATTTTGTGAATTCATGCTGGTATGATATATAGATACTGTATGTAATTTATTTTTCACAATACATTCGTGAGTCTACCCCCAGGATACTGAATTCAATTCTTTTTTCCCCTTTGAGACAGCATTTCTCTGTAGCTGTGGAGCCTGTCCTGGCACTTGCTTTGTAGACCAGACTGGCTTCGAACTCACAGAGGTCCACCTGCCTCTGCCTCCCGAGTGCTGGGATTAAAGGCGTGCGCCACTACTGTCTGGCCTGAATTCAATTCTTAATTGATAGTTCTAAAAAAAAAAATCAAAAGAAGCATAGTGTCTCCCAGAAATGTGAAAAGCTACCCCATGAAGTCTCACCGACAGTTAGACAGTTCAGGCTGTCTAAACATGGCCTGAACAAGGATGACACCAACAGACATGCTAAATAGAAGAGGAAAGCCTACCAAACTTCAACCCTAGACAAATTACAGGCAACTAAGGAATGCTGAAAGTGGGAGAAACACTCTTCCCCAGGAAAGAGCACACCAATTAGTTATCCAATACCAAGAGTTCGGCTCCAAAAACATACATTCAGGTAACAATGTAGAGACAGAGCTGCTTGTGCTGATGCATTTGTGAATATATAAGTAACGTAGTGCTCATTTTGTCTTCTTTATTCATTTATTTGTTATGAGAAGTTAATGTGAGAAGACATGAGAATGAAAAGGAGCCCTGTTATCCCATGAATGTTCCCGAGAGAGAATATCTCAAATGTTAATATCTCAGAGGGTGTGGTATATGTGGGTGCAAATTTTTATGTGCTTGTAAACACACATGTACACACAAACATGTATTATTAATTCCCTTATATCCTTCATTGCATTGGCAGCGACTCTACTTAATGATGATCTATTCAATTCAGATTGAGTACTACTCATGGGCTAAAAAGAAGCTACATGACTTAGACTTCTTTCATGAAAATTAATTAAAATCTTCAATTTATAAGTAAATTGATTTCTGAAATGTTATCTAAATCTGTTAACAGGTTAAATATGTCATTTTCTCTGCAAATGATGCTGTAAGTACACAAACACACGTTTTTGTTGTAACAAATCCTTTAGTCCTTTCAAAAGTATAGAACATGTATGCTTCTATGATCATTCATATCTGTCTTTACCTGCTTTTGTGTAAATGTGTGAGTTCAGATGTTCATGTAAATATGTGTTACTAGATATTTATTTTTGCAGTGCCAGGAATGAGATATAAGGCTTTGTATATGATGAGCAAGTTCTGAGGCATAGCTTCCGTCCAGAGAGACTACACCCTTGGAACATTAGAAGCACTGGCAGCAGAGCTCTGGAGAGGAGGGAAAGGTGCAGGATCTTTTAGCTTACTCTGCTATCCTGTGGGGCTTTTTCTCCCAGCCCACTGCTGCCTCCTCCTGGCTGTAAAGGGGATCCCTTCTATTTGTGATCAGCAGAACTTTTAACATAGTAACTAAAAGTGACAAACACCAGAGGAGCCCATCTCTTATTTGTTCTATTTTTCTACATGATTAAAGACCAAGAATATTTATGAGACGATACTAGAAACAGTTGAAAAGGGAACTTGTAATAGTATTATGTTCCTGACTATTAATAGCACAGATATCAATCTGTGTGTACCTGTGTATGTAAGTACTTATGCACAAACAAATATATAGTATACACACACATATATCCATTTATTTAATCATATCTTACGTTTCTTTCATTATTTCACTCGAGGAATTCAGTTCATACAGGGATGTGCTAAAGGATAAAAACAGACATAGTAAGTCAAGATGCTTAGAGTTAAATATTTGGAATACGATATGACATTTTTTGTAGGAATGATGCTTTGCATGATTATAATGAGTAGTAAAAATAAAAGTAACTCAATACTGAAATATAGTTTAGTTTTTACTGTTACATAATACATAATATCAGTTATGTTAGTCTTTTTGGTTCAATTTATTTGGAACTAAACTTATTTTGCAGACACTCAGATATTCAATCTCATTTAATGTCCTACTTCCCAAGTCCCATCATTATCTCCTTATTTCACACACCTTTGCTGAATTATCTGACAATGAGATGTAATCAGGTAGTCACAGACCTGAGGCAGTGTTTTCACCCAGTACAATGGTGGTCTGAAGTCTGGAGTACCAGCTTTAACGGGTGGCAGAGCTCTGAAGTGATGGACACATTCAACTTTAATTAATTCCACTTTTTCCATGCTGAGAGCTAGAGTGCTTCTTGCTCACTGCTAATTACTTTTTGTTGTAAAGAGGCTTTCTTTTTCTCTCCTGCTCCATTCCAAATATTAATCTCTCATTTGTTTTTTATGTTTCTGTGAATATATATTTGTTGCATGTGTATTTTATTAACATACAACACAGATATTTCATTAGTGATTCTATCATAGATAATTAATATCACTTCATTATGTAAGAATTGAAAGTAAACTATAATGAAAAAGTATGTAAGTTCACAGACCCTTTTAAATTTTTTATTAGCTATGATTCTCTCTAACAACATATAAATTGGTTGAACCCTAAACTTCTCCTCTCATGTAGACATGAAGAAGTATCCTGATCATGATCTAGACTCCTTTCAAACAATTTGATAAAAAAGAGGAAAGTTATTACCGATGCAGACTTAGATACAGTGCCTAATATACTCTGTATTGTTAAGAATAAATATGTGGAGTACTTTAAGCAAAACTGAACCTTCCTTATTTTCATAGTTCTACCCTTTTTGTGTATCATGCATGTACATAGTCATAGAAATATGTGTCCTTTTGTACGTGTTTATATATAGTTGTGTGTACTGTCTTAACTTGCAACTTGACTTTCACAATTCAATCATGTGTGATATAAAGTACTCCAAAGTATAGTCAGAAACCATATAAATATAAATGACTTCCAGAGTCAAATAACTACATTCTAAGAGTTCTGAGTTGTGAACTAATAGAGTTTTAAATATTCATGTATATCACTAATTCAAGTTTGGCATTTTTGTATTAGAAAAGTGGCTATCTGTATATAATGGTAATGAATCTACTGGGAATGTGTAAATAGTAATTGACCTATATTTAAGTAACCAGTATCTTAATTCCAATATATAACAGTTTTTTTATGTTTTATTGCTTTTATTTTTCAGTTACACATACGAATCCCAGTTTTACTCCACTCCACCCCTATCCATTCCTCAAAGAGCTTAAGGTTTCCCATGGGAAGTCCCAAAGTCTAACACATTGCTTTGAGGCAGGACCAAGGCCCTTCCCACTATATAACATGGTTTTTGATGGGATGTGTTTCAAATTCATCTATTGCTTAAAGATACTTGCCCCTCCTACCAGTTTCAAGTTCTCCTTGGCTTCATTTTCATCCTGTGGAAGGCGCTCCATCCAGTATGGTGATGGGCAGGGCTTTGCAATGGCAGTGCTCTGGTGGGCACATCTGAGGGTCATCACCGCCAGTCATAAACTTAGCATTATGTATCTATGTGTTTCCTTCATAGCATCTCACCATGCACTAATTCACATAGGAAGTGCTTTAAGATTTAAAGACACAAGTAGTGAACATCATATGACTTCCTGTGGTATAGGAGGGTTTTCTTTCTATGTGTTGCTTTCATTGGTTGAATAAAGAAGCTGCCTTGGCCTTTTGATAGGGCAGCCCTTAGGTGAGTGGAGTAGACAGAACAGAATTCTGGGAGGAAGAAAGCAGAGTCAGAGAACCACCATGAAGTTGCCTGAATCAGACATGCCGAATCTTTCCCCGTAAGCCATGACCGACCTCGTAGTGCTACACAGATTACTAGATATGGGTTAAAGCAAGATGTGAGAATTAGCCAATAAGAGGCTAGAGCTAATGGGCCAGGCAGTGTTTAAATAAATATAATTTGTGTGTTGTTATTTTTGGGGTTAAGCCAGCCAGGCAGTGGGACGTAGCTGCTCCTCCTCACTACATTTCTGGACTTCACACTCTTCAAATTCCCTTTATTAACATAATCAGTCATTCTGAAACTTGCATATCACTTTTCCACCAAAATGAATTTTATATATTTGAAACAGACATATCTTGTCTGGTAAAAAGTTCAATAAGATTTCTGTCTGGGGTTTAGCCAAGTGACAGTTTTCTGCTTTCAGGTAATTTTTATTTATTTTTCTTTTTTCAAGTATAATTGCAAATGCAGTTTCTAGGTACAAATCCATTTTACCTTATCCAATGATTTGGGCATTTGTTCCCTACTGTTACCCCACAGAGTCTCTGCCTTATGGAAGTTCAAGTACAGGGCTGTGTTGGGGCTCTGAACACGGGCATGCAGTAGGATTGTGTTTGAGGTCCCTACCTCAATACGGTGGCAGAGTTCTACAGGTTGATGGATTCTTCCAGTACTACTAGCTGTGTTCTTGGCTTTAGGCCCCTCTTCTCCTTCCTGTGTTCCTTCTTTCTGGCTCCAATTAGAATCTCTCTAGCCTTTGCCAAATGTACAACACATAAAAAGCCTGAATGTCCTAAACATTTGACTGCTACAAACATAGAAGGACAATACACATGGTACAAATCATCCTTCTGTGAGCAATTCTCTTTTCTTTAACCTGCACTAAACTAAAAAGACTGTTCCCGACAGATACATGAGGAAGACTGTTTAGAAACAGCTCAGACACTCTGTTTTGCTGTGGGTGCTCCTCAGAGTGCAGCTCTCAAATTCCAACCTTCCTCCATCACCAGTTTTAATGCTTGGGTTTATGTGCACAGCATATTCTAGAAGTGTGAACATATTAATACATTTAAGTGTCTTCATTTACATTTTATAAATCATGTTATAAAATTGGTAATTCCATCAAATATCATGGATAGCAAAGTATCTAAATCTGGGTAAAAGGATATGAAAATACATCATCATATATGAACTGTAAGTCTAAGCTTTATTTTACATTTAAAAATTTTATAGATAATTCTACAATTAGAGTTTATATAGTAACAATTGATCCATAAATCAATAACCAATATTGAAATGTTAATGTATGTCATAAACTTAAGCATGAGATTTTGTTTTTGTTTTTGTTTTCAAGACAGGGTTTCTCTGTAGCTTTGGAGTCTGTCCTGGCAGGTTGGCCTTGAACTCAGAGATCAGCCTGTCTCAGCCTTCCAAATGCTGTAATTACAGGCACGAGCCACCATTGCTCAGTGAGATTTATTTTTTTTTAAACATTGGGCTTTTTATGCTAGTACTGAATTCCTCAAATCTGTAAAAATGGAAAAGAATCCGAAGAGAAGCAATTGTTACTTTATTCTTAAAATATAACAGGCTTTGTTGTACTTATCTCAAATAATACCTGCAAATTATAAGGAAACCCCCTCTTTTCTCATTTTATGATTCCCACTCATGCTGTCTTTCTTGTATGAGATATGGTCAAGCACCTGCTGTTCTGACAGAGGTGCTCCCTGCAGATGACAGTGGGGTCTGGACCATTTGTCCATATGGTGGCAGAGATCTGCAGGGCGAGGATGCTTCCAGGCTCCAATCGCCTGTGTGTCTTCTGTTCTACTACATGCCCCACATCTCCCTCTCTGCTCATTCTTTCTCATTTCTCCTACTCAAATTTTCTAACTGCTGGCTCACACTAGTCAGTATCTTAATGGAAGTCTGAACATTTTCTAAGGAATTGGCTGCTACTTAAAGAACTCTCTCTTCTGCAGTTTGGTTTAAAATAAATGCAGTCAACTACACGTCCTACAAAGAGACAATTTAGATACAATTTAAAAGATATTCTGATGTCAAAGAATTCTTCAGGTAGTTTTGTGAAATCTTCTTCCCATAGTTTTTATGGGTTTTCATGTATGTGTGTGTGTGTATGTGAGAGAGAGAGAGAGAGAGAGAGAATGCTTATGTGTGCACTGATACTAGTTTGTAATCAGTGTAGGAACAAATATATATATATATACATATATATGTGTGTGTATGTTCCTGTGTAGGAACATATATATGTATAGATATATACACACACTCAGATAGATAGCTGATAGATAGATAGATGATAGATAGATGATAGAGAGATGATAGATAGATGATAGATAGATGATAGATAGATAGATAGATAGATAGATAGATAGATAGATATTTACACGTGTGTGCATGTAAATGTACTTAAGGGTGTATATTTTTAATTCAGTTCACTCACCTATCACTCACAGCTCCATCAAGGCTTTGTGTTGATGCCGAATCATCCGTATATGTTCTAAATTTTTGAAAAGTACATAGTCAGTAAAAAGTACCTATGTTTAAAATGCAACCACTTTTGGGGAGATCAAATAACTACATTTATTATACTTATAATATGGTAGCTGATTTTAAAATATTCATGTGAAAATCATTAATCTGCATCCTGTAGCAACTGTAGAAAGCTGGGAATGGTAGAGGCGATCTTCCCCAGAGAAAAGCACACCAGCTGGTTGTCCAGTGCCAAATTGTCAGCACTGAAAACATACATATGAGCAACATTCCACCAACTGAGCAGGTTACATTTAGGAATATATGTGCATGTAATATACATACACATATATCACACTATAATAATTGACAGAGGAGGCCATAGATTTGAAGGAGACAAAGTGGGGGATCTGGAAGGGTTTTGTGGAGGGAAACTTAGGACAAAAATTTTATGAAAATATAACCTCAAAAATAAAAAAAATGTAATACATCCAGATTAACCATTATCACCAAAGTGGAACAGTCTCTTGGTGTACTTATTTCTAATTCAATTACGGTTTACAGGTATACAGCTTGAGTCTTACCTGTCTTCTACCTTCTTACTCTCATCCCTGGTGGTTCTGTCCCCTGAGGTTGGATGAAGTATCTGTAGATGGAAGGCAGTGGCTCCATCCAATTTAACAGTGAGTGTTCATGTGGGGCACCAGCGTGAATGGCCAGGGATACATACAGGTCTCACTGGCAGGTCTTTCTCTGCTAAGGCCTCCAGTGCTACCAGTCACCATTCTGTCTTTATGCTCGAAAAGGATTCTCTCTTTGGTCAACACTATTGCTATATCAGTTAGTAAATCTGATTCTTTCCAATACATTGGTTGTTATTAAGAGTAAGAAATACTGACACCCTCAGTGTATCTTAATTAAGAGAGATTTATACAGACACAGCAACTAAGACCTTTGTTTTCACCATGGGTGTACCTGAGGTAAATCTTTTTTAATTTTTTTTTTTTATTTTTTGTTTTTTCAAGATGGCATGCCCCACCACCACCTGGCATCATTTTGTTTTTGTTCTTTGACACACCAAGTTTTACCAGGGCCACCACATGAGCATGGGTATGGAAACTGCCCCTGGAGTATGGGTAACTACCCTGTGGCTCCACCACTGAAGACAACGATTTCCCCTTTTTCTAGCTGCCATAAACAGTCAAACAGTCAATGGTTCCTGGGGAGGGAGAAGCAGGGCCTCACAGCCCCTTCTCCTCTCATGAGTGGATGGTGTTATGTCCAGTCTCATGCCAACTCACTGCAGGCAATGGCAGCTGCTGTGAATTCAGGATTGCCACACCCACGTCAAGCCCTAAAGGTAAAGCTTTACAACACATGCCTCTATCACACAGCTCTTACATTCTTTCTACCCACACTTCTCCAGTCTCCCTAAGTCTTAGGCGGTGAGAAACATATATCCCACTTCAGGCTGGTGATTCAATTGTCATTTAATGTTGAATTGTTTTGTCTTTTTATTGTTCAGTGTTTCTGTATGTGTCTAAGTTGTGGGATATATTGCTGTGATTGCTTTAATAAAGAACTGGATTAGCTAGGCATGAGATAACGGTGGGATTTCTAGGGAGAGAGAGGAAAAGATGAATGAAGGTACGAAGGAGATGCCGTGGAGACACAGAGAGGATGTACGGAAACAGCAGGATGGGCAGTATTGACAGAATGTAGATTAATGGAAATGGGTTAATTTAACTTATAAGAGATAGTTAAAAACAAGCTTAAGCTAAAGTCAAGCCTTCAAAATTAATAATAAGATCCCTGTTGTTATTTGGGGGTGGGCTAGCAGCCCAAAGGAAAGTCTGACTACATTTTATTTGGGACGGAGAAAGACTCTTTACATGTATATGTACATGTCTTGATATAAACACATATATGTACATACATATTCACATATTTATGCATGTTATGTGTATATTTTTTTAAACTCACATGTCACTGACAGGCTCCAGATAATTCACTGATGCCACTTCATCTGGATATGAACTAATGGAATATAAAAGTATAATGTCATACACAAAACAAACAATTTTTACTAAATTTCTAAGGTTAAAATAACTATAGTTACTCTAAAGGTTAGCTGGTTGATCTTTGAATATCTATATGAAGATCATTATTTCAACTTGGTATCACATTTTGATTTGGGATTGGACTTTAGGTGTTAATGGCTATCTTGCCAGCTATGACAGCTTATGCCTATGATCTCAGCAATAAGGAGGTTCAGGCAGGAGATGCCAAGAGTCCAAGGTCAGCGTACGCAGTGGGTGCAGGCTAGCTGTGGCTACAGAGTAAGACTCGGTTATAAAACAAAATGATTGTGACAAAAAAGAGTATCTTAGGCCTTTGAAGATAGTAATATTCACAGACTTAACTATTATGTCATTACCAGTGTGTAAGAGTCTTTTGTGGTGATATAATTTCAAACTGAACTTCAGTTTGTAAGTACACATGACCGCAAACTCACCTGATTCCTGATTTTGAATTCTCATGACTGCCTGCTCATTTACACATTTATGTATGTCTTTTCTGCCCATCAGATAAGGGCTGTCAGCAGCTTACTCCAACATGAGGGTGAATTTGTGTCAGAGGCATCAGTTCAGCACAGCTGCAGAGTTTTGAGGACTGCAGACAAGGTGATCATCCACGGGTTTCACCATTGCTATTAGCGCTCCACAGCCCCGTGTTTGATCATCACCACTGTCTTCATCACAAGCAGGATTTCTCCTCATTTTGAGTGTTACCCCCCAAATTAAATTACTGATGTCCTTATCAATGTTATTATTTAAAGACAGTCACCGCAAGTGTAAACAGTTATGAGACGAGATCACACTAATAAATTCAGTCTTAATCCAATATGAGTGGTATCCTGACAGAGATGGATGTTTTGAAATAAGACATAGCAAGACTGCTGAGCACAAACTGAGGCAGAGACATGGAGAATGAACACAGACACCAAGGAATGCCAAAGATGTCCACAACCAGCAGAGGGAGAAAGGCACAGCCTTTAAAAAGAGCTGGAAGGCATCATGGAGCAGGCTCCTACCACTGAGGGTTGTACAGTAAATTGCTACAGTTTAAGCTACCTAGTTAAGAAAGTTTTATTACTGCAGCTACAGCAAATTAATGTCACAGCTCATAGTCTTTTCTTACACACAGGCAATTCAAAAGTTTTCTATGAGTTTGGGTCACTAGCTGCTAAAGTTTCTCCTGATACATTTTTCATTTATTCAACTAGATCCAAAACAAGAAGCATGATAAACAGACACTGGCATTCCAATACTTTAGAAATAATATACAAAGCACTCTATGCTTATATATGCATGTAACTGACCTTCCACTGCTGCTTCCATTATGGGTTAGTGTTGACTCTTCATTTGTGTCATAGCTAAAGAATTGAAATTGTACACAGTCAAACACCATTTAAACCACAGACTTACTTTACTCACTAAATTTTCCTACAACTTATAAATTGGTTGAACCAAAAACCTGACACGATAGAGGAGAAAGGGGAGTAGGGAGGTGGGTTAACTAACACTAAGGCTGTATGAAAACTCTTATGGAAACTCACTACTTTATAAGCTAATATAAAAAAAATGTAGAAACCCAAATCTCAACACTGGGTATGAATGGAATGCTTCAGAAGGTCTCAGAACGGTCCTGCCTTTGCTTTGGGTTGTCCAGCAGATCAAGAAAGTAAGACTCTAGTGCCAAATACACTACACACTATGGTAGTTGGACACAGAAAAATCAGTCTGGAATTGACTGCGAAATTCCTCCCTGTGAGCTATTTTTTACAGTAATAGCATCAATGTTCTTACTCAGTGCTGGATAGTACTTAATACAATACTGATATGCAGGCAAGATGTACTCAGTGAGGCATTGGAGCTTAAATATTATGGGGTAACCAATTGCTTTCTGACTGGATTTGAGGCCATCTCACCAGGAGAGAATACATGCTATAAACCTGGTCAAAACCACTGACTGTGGAGGCCATAGGCCCTAGAAGGGGACCTACTGTTGTTATTTTTCTAAATGGTCATGTTGTCAAACTACCTTCTAAATATTTATATTATAAATATATCTTATATCCAATAGATTTGTGCTAGTCTCACCCTTGGTCAGAGAAGTTTCTTTTTGCAGTAAGCTTTGGTTAATAAAGAGACATAACTGGTCTCAGAGCTGATATTAAATCACTATGAATACTCAGGTCCTGAATGGGAACCCAAGGTTCAGAGAACATCATGGAAGAAGGGGCAGAAAGAATGTAAGAGCTGGGGTTAGGAGAGGTGCTGTGAAGTGCTGTCTTTTCAGATATGACATGGTTATGGCACTCACAAACTCGTATCAACTGTGCCTACCTGAAAAAGACCTGTACAAGATCAGGCCAGTCAACACTAGGGCATGGGATGAGGAGGAGTTCATCAGGTCCCAATCCGGGGTGAGGAGCTATTGGCAGTTGATGGCTATTTGGGCAGAAAGAGTCATATTTCTCTGGGTATGTGACCAGGGGCAAAATACTTACGTCCCAGTGAATGTTTCCATGCCCAGGTGTGATAGGCAGTGCTAACTGAACTTAGTGGATTATACAAAAGCAAAAATAAAAGGAGGAAATGAAGTTGGGAAGGGAATGTATTGGCAGGTGAGAGGTGGCCTGGAGGTAGAAGTGCATAAAACACAGTGTATGCATGCATGCAATTCTTTTCTTTTTTTTTTATTAATTAATTTATTTAATTATTAAAGATTTCTGCCTCTTCCCCGCCACCACCTCCCATTCCCTCCCCCTCCCCCAATCAAGTCTTCCTTCCTCCTCAGCCCAAAGAGCAAGCAGGTTTCTCTGCCCTGTGGGAGGTCCAAGGACCACCCACCTCCATCCAGGTCTATTAAGGTGAGCATCCAAACTGCCTGGGCTCCCACAAAGCCATTACGTGCAATAGGATCAAGAACCCATTGCCATTGTTCTTCAGTTCTCAGTAGTCCTCATTGTCCGTTATGTTCAGCGAGACCGGTTTTGTCCCATGCTTTTTCAGACCCTGGCCAGCTGGCCTTGGTGAGTTCCCAATAGAACATCCCCATTGCCTCAGTGTGTGGGTGCACCCCTCGCAGTCCTGAGTTCCTTGCTCGTGCTCACTCTCCTTCTGCTCCTCCTTTGGATCGTGAGACTTCAGTCCATTGCTCCAATGTTGGTCTCTGTCTCTGTCTTCTTTCATCGCCTGATGAAGGTTAATATTCAGGGGGATGCTTATATGTTTTTCTTTGGGTTCACCTTCTTATTTAGCTTCTCTAGAATCACGAATTATAGTCTCAATGTCCTTTATTTATGGCTAGAAACCAAATATGAGTGAGTACATCCCATGTTCCTCTTTTTGGGTCTGGCTTACCTCACTCAGGATAGTGTTTTCAATTTCCGTCCATTTGTATGCAAAATTCAAGAAGTCATTGTTTTTTACTGCTGAGTAGTACTCTAATATGTATATATTCCATACTTTCTTCATCCATTCTTCCATTGAAGGACATCTAGGTTGTTTCCAGGTTCTGGCTATTACAAACAATGCTGCTATGAACATAGTTGAGTATATACTTTTGTTGTATGTTTGGGCATCTCTTGGGTATATTCCCAATAGTGGTATTGCTGGGTCGAGAGGTAGGTTGAACCCGACTTTCCTGAGAAACCGCCACACTGCTTTCCAAAGTGGTTGCACAAGTTTGCATTCCCACCAGCAATGGTTGAGAGTGCCCCTTTCTCCACAACCTCTCCAGCAGAGGCTATCATTGGTGTTTTTGATTTTAGCCATTCTGACCAGTGTAAGATGGTATCTTAATGTTGTCTTGATTTGCAATTCCCTGATTGCTAAGGAAGTTGAGCACGATCTTAAGTGTCTTTTGGCCATTTGAACTTCTTCTGTTGAAAAGTCTCTGTTCAGCTCAGTGCCCCATTTTATAATTGGATTGATTAACCCTTTACGGTCTAATTTCTTGAGTTCTTTGTATATTTTGGAGATCAGACCTTTGTCAGTTGTGGGGTTGGTGAAGATCTTCTCCCAGTCAGTGGGTTGCCTTTCTGTCTTAGTGACAGTGTCCTTTGCTTTACAGAAGATTCTCAGTCTCAGGAGGTCCCATTTATTCAATGATGTCCTTAGTGTTTGTGCTGCTGGGGTTATACGTAGGAAGTGTTCTCCTGTGCCCATGTGTTGTAGAGTACTTCCCACTTTCTCTTCTATCAGGTTCAGTGTGTTTGGACTGATATTGAGGTCTTTAATCCATTTGGACTTGAGTTTTGTGCATGGTGATAGATATGGATCTATTTTCATTCTTCTACAGATTGACTTCCAGTTTTGCCAGCACAATTTGTTGAAGATGCTCTCTTTTTTTCCATTGTATACTTTTAGCTCCTTTATCGAAAATCAGGTGTTCATAGGTTTGTGGGCTAAAGTCAGGGTCTTCTATTCTATTCCATTGGTCGACTTCTCTGTTTTTATGCCAGTACCAAGCTGTTTTCAGTACTGTAGCTCTGTAATAGAGTTTGAAGTCAGGGATGGTAATGCCTCCAGACGATCCTTTATTGTATAAGATTGTTTTGGCTATCCTGGGTTTTTTGTTTTTCCATATAAAGTTGATTATTGTCTTCTCCAGATCTGTGAAGAATTTTGATGGGATTTTGATGGGGATTGCGTTGAACCTATAGATTGCTTTTGGTAGAATTGCCATTTTTACTATGTTGATCCTCCCAATCCAAGAGCAAGGGAGGTCCTTCCATTTTCTGGTGTCCTCTTCAATTTCTTTCTTCAAAGACTTAAAGTTCTTGCCAAATAGATCTTTCACTTCCTTGGTCAGAGTTACCCCAAGGTATTTTATGCTATTTGTGGCTATCGTGAAAGGTGATGCTTCTCTGATTTCCCTCTCTGCTTCCTTATCCTTAGTGTATAGGAAGGCAACTGATTTTTTGGAGTTGATTTTGTATCCTGCCACATTACCAAAGGTGTTTATCAGCTGTAGGAGTTCTTTGGTAGAGTTTTTGGGGTCGCTTATGTATACTATCATATCATCTGCAAATAATGAAAGCTTAACTTCTTCCTTTCCAATATGGATCCCCTTGATCCCCTTATGTTGTCTTATTGCTATTGCTAGAACTTCAAGCACTATATTGAAGAGGTATGGAGAGAGTGGACATCCTTGTCGTGTTCCTGATTTTAGTGGGATGGCTTTGAGTTTTTCTCCATTTAATTTAATGTTAGCTGTCGGCTTGCTGTAAATAGCTTTTATTATATTTAGGTATGACCCTTGTATCCCTAATCTCTCCAAGACCTTTATCATAAAGGAGTGTTGAATTTTGTCGAATGCTTTTTCAGCATCTAATGAAACGATCATATGGTTTTTTTTCTTTCAGTTTATTTATATGGTTGATTACATTGATAGATTTGCGTATGTTGAACCAGCCCTGCATCTCTGGAATGAAGCCTACTTGATCATAATGGATAACTTTTCTAATGTGTTCCTGGATTCGGTTTGCCAGTATTTTATTGAGAATTTTTGCGTCGATGTTCATGAGTGAGATAGGCCTGTAATTCTCTTTCTTGGTTGGGTCTTTGTGTGGTTTTGGTATCAGGGTAACTGTAGCTTCATAAAAGGAATTTGGCAATGACTCTTCTGTTTCTATATTGTGAAATACATTAAGAAGTATAGGTATTAGCTCTTCTTGGAAGTTCTGGTAGAATTCTGCATTGAAACCGTCTGGCCCTGGGCTTTTTTTGGAAGGGAGATTTTTGATAACTGTTTCTAATTCTTCGCGACTAACAGGTCTATTTAGATCGTTCACCTGGTCTTGGTTTAGGTTTGGTATATGGTACTTATCTAAAAAAGTGTCCATTTCTTTTGCATTTTCCAGTTTTGTGGCATACAGGCTTTTGTAGTAAGATCTAATGATTCTCTGAATTTCCTCTGTGTCTGTGGTTATGTCCCCCTTTTCATTTCTGATCTTATTTATTTGCGTGTTCTCTCTCTGTCGTTTAATTAGTTTGGATAGGGGTTTGTCAATCTTGTTGATTTTCCCCAAGAACCAACTTTTTGTTTCATTGACTCTTTGGACTGTTTTCTGTGTTTCTATTTTGTTGATTTCTGCCCTCAGTTTGATTATTTCCAGTCTTCTACTCCTCCTGGGCGCGTCTGCTTCTTTTTTTTCTAGAGCTTTCAGGTGTGCTGTTAAGTCCCCAATGTATGCTTTCTCCGTTTTCTTTAAGTGGGCACTTAGTGCTATGAACTTTCCTCTTAGCACTGCATGCAATTCTTAAAGAATAAATAAAATCACTATATAAAAACTGACATGAATTTAAGCATTAGAACAGAATTAGAATCCCCCTGTCCTTAGACATGAAGGTGTACGTGAATGAAGTACATGGGTGTACAAAAGATACTTTAATATATCAAGATTTAAGAACTTTAGTTTGAAACCTAATGTGATATGAAATAGTCTTTTATAACGGAAATGAATTTTATGAGGGGTCACCCTTCCTTGTTTCTGTTTTTGTTTGGTAATCTGTGTTTATTATATTTTCATGAATGATGTATAAAACATATTTATATATAGAAGATTAAGTCACAGAATGCCCAGGGAAACTGGATTTTAAAAATCTAAGTTACAAATCAATTTTATTTATTTACAGGAAAAAACCTTTTATTTGTTATTAATAATCCAGTCATGAGCACTCTATTATATAACACTGCATTTGTTTCCTGTTCAGTTAAAAGCAATACATTTGGGCTGATGCTACCCTTCTTAGTCCTTCTAATTTTCTGCTTCCTGTCATTTATTTCTTCCTTAGTTTTACCTAGCAAGGTTGTGTTTACCACTTGTCATGTGATGTCAGGGAGCAAAGCTCTGGAGAACTCTCTCTTCTTTACTGAGAGTTCCTCTGCTGCCTGCTACTCCCACCTCTACATCTCCCTGCATCACTGTCAACAACACACATGGTGTGGGAAGTCCTTCTCTCTGTGTGTTGCTTTTATTGGTTAATAATAAAGCTTTATTGGGCCCTGGCTTAGCAGAATAGGACAAGGTGGGAATTCCAAGCAGACAGAGGAGGAGAGAATAGGTAAAGTCAAAGAGATGCCATGTAGCTGCCATCAAAGGAGAGAGATGCTCAGAAACTTTACCAGTAAACCACGAGCCTCTTGGAAAAATATAAAATCATAAAAATGGGTCATTTTGAGATTAAAGAGCTAGCTAAAAATATGCATAAGATAACAGACCAAGCAATGTTCTAAATGAAAGTTTCTGTGTGGTTATTTCAGTCCTGAGTGGTTGGGAAATGAACAAACAGCCTTCACCAACACATAGGCATTTAAACAGTTGAACTAGAGATTATGGTTGCTAGACTCTGAAGTTCTCAACAGACTATGATCAAGTATCTTTGATCAGGTCCATTATTTTGTGTCTTGTACCTACTCAAAAAAAAAAAAAGCCACATGCAGATGCTGAAAGGTTGCTGTGTGTGCATTGTCATGAGTGCAGTGAAATGGTTTTCATTCAGAGGAAAAAGTCAGCTCACCAAATATTGCCATCTAATCTAAGAGACTGTGAAGCACTTGGTGACTCCTTTACATTTCTGTAAACAAACAAAAAATAGACACAAAAAATAGTTAGAAAATATCAAAGAATTCATGATTTTCCCTATAGGACACAAAACAAAGTTACATACAGTGTATTGTGGGGCACACAGCAGAAGTTTAGGTTATGGCCTCAGGTTACCAGAGTGGAAACATGAACTGTTCTCAGGAATGTATGTGAACACATAGTGTGTGTGTGTGTCTGTGTGTGTGTGTGTATGTGAGAGAGTGAGAGAGACAGAGACAGAGACAGAGATAGAGAGATACAGAGAGTGTGTATGTGCTCATAGTTCCTCAATGTCAGCACACTGACCACTTTTGTCTCTTCATTGACCACAGCTTACTGCAAAAAGAAGCTTCTGTGATTAAGATAAACACATTTACTGGAAAAAAAAGGACTTACTAAGTTCAACAATAAAGATTAAATGCCCTCCATATGTTTTCTATCTTTTGATCAGCAGGCTACTGTGGGACTAAGAGTTATCTGGTGAGACCAGAAGGGAGGAGAAAAAGGATGGTGAACAACCCCTCCCTTCATCTCTGCCCATGGTGGCCACTGGAGTCCTTTATAGAAAGAGTTTCTGCAGGTCAGGAGCTGACGCAAAGAAATGGATATGGGCTAAAAGGGAGATCTGAGCGATCCCATGGGAAAGAGCTAGGGGAACCCTCTATATGATATCCTTGAGAAATAATAAACGAAATACAGCATATGAAAGATCAGAGAATAATACTATTAAATAAACAAATGATTAATAATTTTAAATTTCTATATAGCAACCATACAAATTGAAATATTTAAATTTTGCAATATATATTCTTATTAAAGAAATACAACTCCTATGAAACCTTAAATTTCCTATATTCCTAGGAAAATAAAAAATAAAACTACATGCAGCATTCCTTCCCAAACTACAGCAACAATGGAATTGTTGGTTTGAAGAAAGGACCATGAGGTGTTATTGTTGCTATGGGTTAGAAAGAAAACTCCAGGATGTGCTTCCTTTGATCCACAGATCAAAATACTTCACACTCTGAAACAGGTTGGGGAAATGCCTCTCAAAATGAGTGGGTAAAGTTATTAGCCTTATTGGTTTCTTCTAAAATTTTATCTTGTCCATGTATGTGTGTGTTATGTATGTCAGTATGCATGCTCATGCCAAGGCATGCATGTAGAGGTGAGAGGACAGCTTCTGATAACTGACTCCCTCCTTCCATCCTGGAGATCACTGGAAACAACCTCAAGCTATCAGGCTAGGGATGAAAGCACCTTTAACCGCCATCGTGCTGGTCCTATGTGTTATTTCTTTTGGGTTTTAATATATGAGTTACTTTTTACTTATTTTATATAAATTTTTCTACTGGCTTTTCTAGTGATATTGATGCAATGGTACTAGTTATTCCTGTTTATAACTGTATTTTCATATCTAGGCTGTTCATATGTTATGGTTGTTTCTGATACTTGTTTTCTTCTTTCTGAGAGGTACTAGGGACAGATCCCAGGCTCTGAACATTTGTTACTAAATATACTCTCAACCCTGTTCCGAGTAATCATACCTCAATCCAGCTACAATATAGCACTGACTGAACTTGAAAAATACTTCAAATCTTAAGAATAAAACAGATTAAAAACAGCCAGTCATCAGCTCTTCCCCCAAAACAAGCACAAAGAGGGAAGAGCTGAAAAGCCATGTTCCATTTTACATCCACTGTGACGGTAGTGACTACAAACTCCTATTCACACCATATCGACAAGAGTCCTCAGCATAGGTAACCCTGTAACTTCTGAGACCACGTATTTCTGATTGTCCAGAGAAGTACACACAGGACACATATCCATGTGCACATCTGTCTACAAACACCCACCTCAACTTCCAGAGAGTCCCCACCCTTGTTACTACCTACATGGGAAACAGGTTACATGGGTTCCCGCACAGCTACACTGTCCCAAAGCCACTCATCATTACTGAAGAAGCTGTGAAGAAACTACACCAAGAATTCATTTGGAATTATATCCAACGTTATACTACACACAGTCATCATACTGAAGAAGCTGTAAAGAAACTACACCAAGAATTCATTTGGAATTATATCCAGCACTACACTACACACAATCATCATACTGAAGAAGCTGTAAAGAAACTACACCAAGAATTCATTTGGAATTATATCCAACGCTACACTACACATAATCATCATACTGAAGAAGCTGTGAAGAAACTACACCAAGAATTCATTTGGAATTATATCCAACGCTACACTACACACAAATTGACTGCCCTGGGCATGCCAAGGGAAGGCTGCTCCCCAAGAAGGACCTTACAGATACACAAAGCTCAACAGAGAAACACAAGGAATTTTAAAAGCAGGCAACATGGCTTCTCCAAAAGTTAAAAGAACTCTAGAAATAAACTCCAAAGATATAAAATTAGATTAGATATCAGATAAATAATTCAAAAAAATGATTTTTTAACAATAATTTCAAAAACAATATCAAATAATCAGCTGATTGAGTTAGAGAAGATAACAAAGAACATAAAAGAGCAACTCAGTTAAAGACACAAAGATTCTGGGGAAAAACTAGAAATCTTCAGTAAATTAAATGTTAAAATAACTCAGTGAATAATCTCACAATGTAAAAGCAAAAGTGGACTTGACAATACTGACAAATTAGAACATTTAAACATTTAAATTAAAAATAGTATTTTAAAAGGAGTGAACAGAAAATGCAAGATCTCTGGGACACCATTAAATGACCAAATGAATATCAGGGATAGATAACAGAGAGGAAAGGAAGTACTAGCTCGTGACTCAGTGATAAAATACTTACCTAGCACGTACAAGGCCCTGAGTTAGAGCCTCGGCATTTAAAGACAAATAAGAGGGCTCTGAAGGACAAACACTTCCACCCTAGGTCTCTAGACCTTGGGTGGGAAGACTTTACTCATGAACCAGTTGGGCACCATTATGGTGAGTGAGTACAGGATGGCAAAATGGGAGAGAGAGAGGCAGGTGATTCAAATCCCAAGCGTGGGGTAGTGGGGGACAGGCTGAGGTGGATGCCCTGCTTGCCCCCCAGCAGTTATATCTGGGTCTGGACTCTTATGAAGGCCGTGATTTGGTCCATGGCTCTGATGCAGCTCTGGGGGTTATGGTGATGTCCACAGCTCCTGTTACCATCAAGGGTCACTACCTATGACCAAGTTTATATTAAAGGGATGTGCCGCCACAGGGACCATGCCAATCCAGGACCCCATGGTGACGTCCAGTCCAAACTGTTGCCAGTGGCCATGTCTAGGTCTGTGGGGTCTGGACTCTGAGATGGTGTCCATGGTTCCTGTTGCCTCCGAGGGCCATGCAGAAGCCTGAAGGCCAACACCTGACACCATGTTAGTGTCAGAGGTTCAAGGCACTGCCAGGACCATACTAACCTAGATGGCCCAAAGTGGGGCTGTGGGCCACGCCTGGGTCTGTGGCCCTACCACAGGCAGGGTCTATGTCACTATCCTGTTGCCACTGAAGGTTGAGTGGATTCTCAAGATCTGGGCTGTCACCTGGGGTCATGGTGGTGTTTCAGGGCCACACTAACACTAGGGCCATGCCAATCTTGGTGATCTGCAGGGCCACAACAACACCTGAGCCTGGGCTGCTGCTAAGCGAGCTGGATCCACAGTTCTACTGCAGCCTAGGTCTGTGCTGACGCCCACGGCCTGTGGCCACCAAAGGCCACACTGAAGCCCAGGATCTGGGCCTCCATCTGTGGCCTTTTAGGTGCTTGATGGCTGTGCTGGTTCTGACCCATACCTGAGTAACATGCACAGTCACCAAAGGCCAAGACAATTATATGGGCCTAAGCTGTAACCAAGGCCATGTCTGTGCCCGTAGCCCTGCCACAGCCCAGGACTGTGCTGATGTCTGAGGCTCCTGTTGCCACTGAAGGGCCCACTCTTGAGACCATGCTGTCTTTGGGTCCGTGATGATCAAAGTGACCTTCAGTGCCAGCTGGGGCCATGGTGACATCTGAACCCAGACTGCTGCCAAGGATTGCTACAGCTGGGGTCTATATGGATATCCATGACCACAGTGCCAATAAGGGCCATGAGGTTGTCAAGGGCCTGGGCTGCCACCTAGGGTCGGGTTAGTGTCTGAGTGTTGAGCCTCTGTCAGGACTACGCAGATCTGATGCTAGGAGCTATGGTGTCCGTGTTGATGTCTGCAATTCCTATTACCACCAGAAACAGTAAAGATAGGATGCCCCTTCAGCCTTTAAGATACCAGCCCACTTGGGCGTGGCCTCATATACTACAAAAGCCTATGCAAAGTGTGTACTTGCTCTCTCTTCTGGTTGCTGGATTTGGTTCCTGTTCCTGTTCATGCTGAGAACTGTGATCTATGAGTGTACCCCTAAATAAATAACCCTTTATTATACTTAATTCTGAGCTAGTGTGGGATTCCTTTTTAGTGTCCATTTTCACTAGAAAGAACTAGTTCTGCCTCTCAGTACCGCACTTGGGCAGTACAGTAGAGCTGACCCTGTTGGTGAGGGTATGGGTGAGCCAAGCCTGTGGTGGTAAAGGCAGGGGAGCTTCCCCTGCCCCCTCCCTCATATGCCATTTGGTGGCAAGGATAATGGAAATATGCCCCCCACCCCCGCCAACCCTTGCCACCTACAGCAGGCAGGAGAGCCAGCCTGCGGCAAGGGCATGAGAACAGAAAAGTTGGCCAAGTGCAGCAACCCAGAGAGCTGGTCTTCACTGCTCTCTGGATAAAATAGTAGGGCTGGCCCTGGTGGTGTGAGTAGAGGTGAGCTGACCTAGCTCCTTGCTGCGTGCTACAGTGGATGAACTAGTCTGGGCAGGGCTAGATAGCATGCCCTGGTGGTGACGATGAGGACCACCCAGGCCCAGAACCAGGACTATGAGGCAGTCCACACCAGAATCCACCTCATTGATGAATTGCTAGAGCATGTGAAGGAGCAGATACAAAGCTACAGGATCTCCATAACCAAGGCAACAGCAGAATAACCAAGAGGAGTCCCAGAAAGGGCTGGTATCCATATTGTAGCAGAAACCAGAGGTCTCAAACCACCTGAGAGCACTGTTTACATTCAGCTGAGACAGTGCTAAGTGATTAAGAGATATTGTAAACACAGATATATAATTACTTCCTAGATTCATGTTTTCATAAAAGTTTAAATTAGTTACAATTAATCTTGTACTTATAAATTGATTGATTCTTAATATCCTTACATATAAATCAGTAATTTGGAATTTAATGCCCTGTTTCCTACAAATGACACTTCACATGACTGTAATACTATTGAAGTCCTCCTGGAATATAGTGATTCAAGAATAAGAACAATTATTTACTACTAAACTCAGAAACTATATGAAAGATCCCTTTACAGTGTGCCTTTAGCATGTTAGCATCCCTCCAGTCCCTTCTAATGACTTGTTCCTCAGTCCTTCCATCCCTCCTTACTTTTATCCACCATGACTGCCTTCTCTGACCCCCCATGTAAGGTACAGTAGCTATAGGCCTGAGCCTCTTCAATTCAATTTGATGTTTTGATTTAGGGGCACCTACTACTCACCTTAGTGGCAGAGTTCTGGAAGGTGAGGCACACTTTCAAACCCCATTATCCCCCTCCATTTTCTACTAGGAGCTCTTCTACCTTCCACTCTCATGTCCTCCTCGTCCCAAGCACAGCCTTCTTCCCTTTCTAGGCTAACCCAAGAAAGGGTCACACAGGGTATCTGATAACATCCTAAGAAATCTGACTGCTACATATTAAGAATTACAAACAGGTTACAGCAAATTTCCCATGGTCATGAGCTTTATTTATTCTTTACTTACTCCTAAAAGAAAATTGCACACACGCGTTTACATTTCTAAGAAAACCAATTAGTGCTATATGTTCCCAACACGTGTTATATCTCAGATCAGTCGAATCAACTCACCCACTGGGACTGCTTTCCGAGGACATAGGATACATGGTAAAAGCATCTGCAGTTCTGCCAAAAAGTAAAGAGCACAGGCAACATCAAGATAAACATTTTACAAGGCTATAATTTTTTCTCCTATCAGATTCCAGGAAACAAAAAGTAAAAAGTAATCTCAAGAAATTATAAAAAACTCAAGAAAGAGACTTGGAATTCAGAACTGGGGACCCTGAAGCAACCTCCATGTATCGCATGCACATACACATTACTGGAAAGAAGACAGGGACTCTCAAGATAGTGATAATGGTCTTCCTTTTTATTCTGTTTTGTGTGACATTCAAGGAACTCTGGATAACCTTGTCACAGTAAGCTAGACTTGTAAGCATAGGGATAAGAAGGGGTACCCAAACAAACACTCATGAGGGGAAAGAGAAAAGAAAACTCCAAATCAACAAACACAACCATAGCAAGGTTTAGTTCTTGGTCACCATTATTCAGAGATCAAAGATGTTCTAAATCATATTTAAAAGATTTGTAAGGGTAGAATGTGGTGGAACACAGAACCAGCAACAGAACAATCAAGACTCCCATCTATCCAAACGCTTGTTTAGGGTGCCTCTTCCTCTTTATAAAAATAATCTTTGCCACATACAAAACGTATCTTTGGTCAAATTAATAAAGCCATGCTTACTGCTTGTCACTCATGAGTATAATTGAGTTTTATTCATCTTGTCTTTCAGTATATGTTATGCCACAATGTAAGTGTGGTGGTACATACCTGTAATCCTAGCTTTTGAGAGATGAGGTTTAGAAGCTCTGTCTCCAACACACACATTCACATAGACACATTTACACTAACACACTCACACTCACACACACATGTGTACACATCATTCACATGCACACATTCACACACACACTCATACATACAAAGTACTATATTGCAAAAAAATATGTATTTTTGAGATTCAAAACATATTCTCATCAAAATTATTTTCTGAGTCAGTTGGTGTGGCACATGCCTTTAATCCCAACACTCACGGAGACAAAGGCAGGTGGATCTCTGTGAGTTTGAGGACAGTTTTGTCTACAGAGTGAATTCCAGGACAGTCAGAAAGACACAGAGAAACCCACTCTTGAAAACAAAACAAAGCAAAAAATCTCTTATGATAACCTGAGAAATCATACACTCCTATATCTGGAAAAAAATTCCTATAGTATCATCCATTCCATTATCCAGAAACAAACCGGAAATAACATATTTTAAGAAATAGCAGTAAATGTGACTATAATGGTGCCCTCCTGTAATTCTGGAACTTCCGAGGTAGGGACAGGAAGATCCAGAGTTCAAATTTGTCTTTAGTTACTTATCAGTGTGTAGGTGAGCACCTAAGCTACATGAGATCCTGTCTCAAGGAAGGAAGGAAGGAGGGAGGGACGGAGGGAGGGAAACAAATAACAAATGAGCTCTAAATAAGACACCACAGACACGGGTGCCGTGACACCTGTGACACACAGGACAGAAGGACTATCAAAGGCAATCTTGCGGGACCCCACAAAGTACCCCACAGAGAAGACAAATGCTTTCGCGGTCTTACTCTGGTTGAGAACCATTAAGGCCTTTTCTTAGAAATCAACAGTGGCTATCCAGGCAGAATTAAATTAAAGATGACAAGCCTACAAATGAGGGAAGGGCCAAAGACAATCACTGGGTCTTCTCTTCTCAGTCCCCCATCTCCACAGCCTACATGACAATCCCTGGGACGGCTGCTTTCCCCAGGTGCTCAAAGGGGATGTCATCTGACCCAAGCAGTTGCCTGTTCACAGTGCTTCCAGTTCTGAAACTCTTTGCCCCAGACCCCTTTACCTCTCCTCATGCTAATCTAAAACAAAGAAAGGCACAGATTCAGTCTTGGCTTTCAATAAGGGTGACGTTTAGTTCCTTACCTAAATCTATAAATCTTCATACTATGCAGAGACAACAGCTGCAAACAGAGATCACCTCAAGCCGACCTTCACCTCCTCCCCAGTCAGCCAACAGATCACAGGAATATGAATTTACAAGTCAACACACACGTATATACACTACTGTGTTTGTGCGCACACACACAGAGTTATTTTTTTTTAAAGATGTTAGAATAAGTCTTATAGAACTGTAACCCCTGAGAGCTAATACAGCAACCAGCCTGGCAAGATAGGTCCGTTAAGTACAACACTGGCATGAATGCTGTAGAAGTAACCAACTTATTTCTGATTGAATTCAGGGCCTGATCCACAGGAGGAAATTCTGAAACCATAAGTCTGAACAAGAACCCATGTCTGGGGAGCTCACAGATCCTAGGAGTAAACTTAATACCATAATTTTGCTAAATGGACCTAGCATCAAACTGCCTTCTAAATACGTATCTCTGTCCCCATAGATTAGTGCAGCACTCAGCCCTCATCAGAGAAGCTTCTCTGTGGAGTCGATGCTGAGATTCCCAACTAGTCAAAGTTCAGATTTTTAAGTTGCAAAAATACTAATGGGCATCTTCACCAAGAATACTGGCATCACTCTGAAAGTTAGTCTGTTTTTTCAAAGCTTCTGTTTTGGTTGTGTTTCAAGAGTCATAAAAATAAGAAAATTAGTACAGAGATTTTAAAGCAAGTAGACATTTTACTGCCTTAACTCTTAGTTCTTAATCACCCCACACTTCACAGGCATCTAAAAGTAGACATTGTACATTCTGATTTCCCTGTATTAACTGAAATTTTCAGAGATTCTTTCTATTATTTTCACATATCTGTCTTTACAACATTTTTTCATTATTTTTTTCTTTACATCAACTTCTAGATATCACACAAGACAGTGAACTTCAAGTTTCCAACTGATAAATAGCTCAACTTCACTAAAAACATTATCCCCAGACATACCTCAAATGAACATCCCAGCAAGCTAATATGGTGCGTTTGGCTCATATTGGAGGGAAGTATTTGCTGAAGTTCTTATAAGGGAACAATTATTTGGGAAATATTAACAGAAAATGACAAAAAGGATAGTTCTTAGGTGCTACTCTAAATGCTTCTCATCTAGTTCATTTAGTATCACAATAATCATATGAGGGCTACAATGTTATTGTTACTATTTTAAGTGTGAGCAAAGAGTCACAGAAAGGTTGAGCCATGTGCCTGTTGTCATGAGTCTGGATGATAGATCCGCAACTCAAATCATCTAAATGAAGTGTCCACACTATCAGTCACCAGATTTTCCAAACTTTTCCATTGTTAAAGTGGGTCTGAGAAATTTATGGTATGCATTTTTGTTGCTAACAAGCACTGTGAATCTCTAAGACAAAGGATTTGAAAGAACTCAAGTCTTTGGAGCGAAGGAAAAGCGGCAGAAACACATCGTGCGAATATTGTATCAATGACATTTCTTACAAGCCAATTCTATACTAACCAATAGCTCAAAAGTCTAAGTGAATATATTCTTTTGTTGTTGTTTTCCAGTCTGTTTCTAAGGAAAGACTAGAGTTTGACGATTTATGACCCATATAAGTCACTTTTTACGTTCCAGGGAGGTATCAATCTTAAAGCATGGCTCAAGTTCCTTCCTGCCTTAAGAAATCCAGGGAGATATCCCCAGCTGGTACCTTGGGCAACTGAGGAGAGGGAACCTGAAATGACCCTATCCTATACTGATGAATATCTTGCATATCACCTTAGAACCTTCATCTGGCGCTGGATCGAGGTAGAGACAGAGACTCAGTTTGGAGCAACGGTCTGAGCTCTTAAGGTCCAAATGAGGAGCAGAAGGAGGGAGAACATGAGCAAGGAAATCAGGACCACGAGGGATGCACCCACCCACTGTGACATTGGAACTGATTTATCGGGAGCCCACCAAGGCCAGCTGGACTGGGACTGAATAAGCATGGGTTGAAACTGGACTCTCTGAGCATGGCGGACAATGAAGGCTGATGAGAAGCCAAGGACAATGGCACTAGGTTTCGATCCTAATACATGAACTGGCTTTGTGGGAGCTTAGCCTGTTTAGACGCTCACCTTCCTGGACGTAGATAGAAGACCTTCGTCTTCCCGCAGGGCAGAGAATTTGACTGCTCTTCAGTATGGAGAGGGAGGGGGAATGGTGTGGGGGGAGGAGAAGAGGAGTGGGGATAGGGGGAGGGGAGAGGGGGTCAGGGGCAATATTTGGGAGGAGGGGAGGGAAATGGGAAACGGGGAGCAGGTGGAAATATTAATTAAAAAAGAAAAAAAAAGAAATAAGATTCCTTTACAAAAACAAAGTCATTTGTAAGCTTCTGCCAGTTTCCAATAAGAATTCCAACAAGGCGAACTGTGCAGATTACACGGACAAATCAGATCAGGAAACAAGGTTCTGACTTCCAAAGGGGCCTAGAAGTGTTTTCTTTCATAGGAAGCGTTGGGTGATTAATGGATTTCACAGATGGCTTCAGTTCAGGAAAAGATACTTAAGTGACTCCTTAGATTGAGCACATTGAGGTGACAGACCAGGGAAACTGAGAAGTTCCTTGAGGCATCAATCTACATGGGTCATGAGACATTCATAAATAATACATGAAAGAAGTTCAGGTGCAGCATTGTATGAAGCCTGCAGTAACAATGTGTCAAGTTGCCAAGAGGGACACAGATATGATTTCCCCTGTATGACAGGAATAGTATGTAATCAAATTACCTTCGAAAGAAGGTAAGACCTGTGAACTATCCTAAACTAACTTGGTTATGACCGACCCTCACAATTCATTTTGGAAGGGAGAAGTAACCACAGTACAGGTTTTGGGCAGGTCAAAGTCATTTAAGCCTTTATAATCATGATACTGGGCTCTATCAATATATGTCATAGAACAAAACATTGGACAGCCAAGAACAGCAAACAGTGGCCATGAGCTCTGAAACACAGTTTGACGTTCAAACAGTGCCTTGCGTGAAAGTTGTGTTTCAACAGATTTCTAGTATTACAGAGGCAAAAATTCTTACAAGTGATCAGCTGAAGATAAGACCACATAGAGACCAAATCCCAAGTGTCATTCCCAAGGTTATATAATGGATGCCTCAGAAATATCTTATATTGCATTCTCACATGAGTGGAATTGCTCGAAATATTGTAGCTTTTCATATAATGCCAATATCCATTAATCTCATTAGTAAAACTCCACTTTTGACCTTTAAAGGAATGACAAACATTATTTAGAAATTGAGATGGATCAACTGGTGCTAAGTGGTGACCATTTCTGTGGAATGGCTTCCTGGGTCAAATACGAGCTTACCAACCCTACATAGGATATCCACCATTATTCAAACAGCTGTCCCTAGAGGAAAAACTTAAAGTGAATGGAATATGCTTATTGTCACATTGCCTAAATTGTAGTATTTTAAAGGAAAATTATAAGCCTAGGTTTCTCTAAACTGTGAATTTGTCAAATTGAATTTCTATTCAATTTACATCTATTAAGAAGGTGCACGTATGTCCCTGACTCTGTTAACCACACTGAGAGCTTGGAAAACAGCACATTTGGAAGGTGTCGCTTACCTGTTATATCCATAGTGTTCCAACCAGAGATACAAAGGGCTCTTCTTAAATCCATGCATGATATTGTCTTGTGATTAAACGTAATCCACAGCCTAAAAAACAAATGGCATAAATGAATTTTATATTCAATGTGTTAAAAGTACATTTTACATTATTGAAATCAGGATGGAAATCAGTCTTATATACTTATAAATTTTATATACATACATGTTATATATAGAACATCTTGAATCTTTAATATTCTTAAATCTGCAATTTGTACAAATTTGTCATATCTGTGAAACATAAATTATGTTTTCTTTTGATATTTCAATTCCAGACATACAAGAACAGATTTGTTAAATGTTCAACAAAAATTAATATTAGTTTAAATATAAGATATTTTAGAGATTACACATTTACTACATGGGACAAGAAAGTGCAATTAAACCTTCTTTTTTGATCTTTCTTATTCTTTTTTTTTTAAACAGGTGTTGTGTTGTAGACAAAGCAAGCCTGCAACCTTCCTTCTTCATTCTCCTTGATGTTAGGTTTGTGACACCATGCCTGACTTCAAACCACTTTTAAATCAACAAGGTAATTTACAGTATTTCCATCCTGAAATAGTCTAGTCAAAGACTATCCAAGGTCAAAGAGAAGAGAAGAGAGATATGCTGGAGAGGTTATAAGTGGATTTATGTTACTCCAGAAAACTGCAGGTCATCAGTAAACAGAGATTTTCAAATAATCAGCCAAGTTAATAACAGCATACTGTCTTCAGAGCCAGCAAAAATTTAAAACACAAAACTAAATAGACCTGTTTGGAGAGATAACACAGCAGTTAAGAGCACTGGATGCTCTTCCAGAGGACCTCGGTTCAGTTCCCAGCATCCCCATGGCAGCTCACACCTGTCTGTAACTCCAGTTCCATGCATTCTGGGGCTGTCACACAGACATGCATGCAGGTAAAACACCAATGAACATAAAAAATGAATAGACCAATTTTAGACAATGATGCTGGCTATGATTTGAAGCCAATAACACAGACATCTATAAAATCTATATCTTCCAGCAGTAACCATCTGTGCACAGTGGAAACAGGAGTCTCTCAGGTGGGAACCAGGACAAGCCAAGCCAAAGCCATATCTCTGTATCATATCGCATATCACTTCATTTCCTGCCAATTGTGAGCCCCATTAATTGAAGGCACTGATTTTGCTGGGGCTTGGAAAGAGCTAGACCAGCAATGGGACTGGGCAGCAGGGCTGGGCAGAGGAACACGGAAGGTCTAATGTCTTACAGCTTAGCCATTCCTCGACCTACATTGAGAAACAGACTTCACTCCAGTTCCCGATGCCATTCTTCTCTCCTGTTACCCTTCAGGGTAATAACCTTTCTTTTTTTACATTTCTTTTTATTATTAAATTTCCCCAAACTAACCTTGTTAAGTCAATTAGATCAGTCAATTCATGGCCAGGAATAAGGCTAGTACTGTATCTGCCAACCTAATGGTTCTTGTGTCCAGGATAGGGGTCCTGCATGTTCTTCAAGGAAGGAAGAGGCTTGTCGGTTCTCTCCTCAGCAGTGCTAAGACAATCTGTCATGCTTAAGTGCTCCCAACAACTCCAGTAAACCCTCTTCTCCCCAGGCTCACCCACCAGAACTTCCCCCTAAAACTTTCACTTTTCAAATTCCTTTAGTGAAAATGAGAGTGAGATAATAAAACAAGCTCCAGGAAGTGGGATGGAATACCCTTGCCTAGACCCTCAAGGTCTTTTTATCTGTTTCTAAGAAACAAGCCAATATGCAAATAGAATTCCATGCCATAGCAACCCAAAGACAAAGATTCCGGCTGTCTTGAGATTGCTATGAACTGGGAAATAAAATGATCTTGATTCCATATAGCCCGAAATTAGGAACAGATGCCATTCCCTTTAAAGAGCACAGGCAAAGACGTTAAGAACCTATGGAGATCAAAGATCACAGGACGGTATCTCAGAGCAGCGATCATCTGGCTTCTATTTTTTCTTTCAAATCTAACAGAGGGGATGTTTCTTCTTGTGGTGGTTTGAAAGAGAATGGTCCCTATAGACTCATATACTTGAAAACTTGGTCCCAATTGGTGGAACTGTTTGGTAAGGATTAAGAGGTGGGGCCTTGTTGGAGGAGATAGGTTACTGGAGGTGGGCTTTGAGACTTCAAAGACTTTCCTCATTTCAAGTGTTCTCTTTCTGCCTTGTGATTGTTGATGAAGATGTAAGTTCTCAGCTGTTCCTACTGTCATGCCTTTGCTTTGTCAGCATGGACTCAAACTCTCTGACACCATAAGCTCTGTATTATAAGCTTTTTTAAAGTTGCTGCTGACATCCATCTTCAGAAACAGGTCAGAAAAACTGGAGAAGAGGTGCGGAATTGGTGCTGTGAACACACAGGAGACTTATCTGAGGGGCAAAGCATAATTCTTCATTTTATTTTTTTCTTTATCCTCTTTCTCTTATGACTCTTTTTTCTTATTCCTTTTGTACCACCTAAGACAAAAATTTCTATGTAAGAAAAGATTACCTTACAACCACAAGTTACATATTTTCAAAAAACCAATTAAACTCTTTACATAGATAATAATCACATTATGATCAGAAGTCCACAAGTAGTTAAACACGTTTCTTTGTACAATTTGTATTAATTTCCCATTAACAGCTTCACCCCTCAAAAAGGACTCTTTTATTGTTGATTAACACAGTTTTAAGCAAGCCAAGTATAATTCAGTCAGTTTCTTTTTTTTTCTTTTTCATGATGATCAGCGTTTAATTGAGAAGAAAGGCGAGTTGGTAATTTATCAAACTCACACAGCCATTCAATGACAAGACAATAATCCATACTCAATTTTCTAACTCCAGATCTCTTGGCCTAAATACAGTGATGTAGGAATGTGTCACCCCATCACAGAAAGCTGTACTACTGGCCCAAGATATTTCTGTGTCAACTCATTTAACCTGCAAAAGAAATCCTTTTATATTTATTTATTTATTATTTATTTATTTATTTATTTATTTATTTATTTATTTATGATTTCTGCCTCCTCCCCGCCACCGCCTCCCATTTCCTTCCCCCTCCCTCAGCAGCCCAAAGAACAATCAGGGTTCCCTGCCCTGTGCGAAGACCAAGGACCACCCACCTCCATGCAGGTCTAGTAAGGTGAGCATCCAAACTGTCTAGGCTTCCACAAAGCCAGTACGTGCAGTAGGATCAAAATCCCATTGCCATTATTCTTGAGTTCTCAGTAGTCCTCATTGTCCGCTATGTTCAGCGAGTCCAGTTTTGTCCCATGCTTTTTCATACCTGGGCCAGCTGGCCTTGGTGAGTTCCCGATAGAACATCCCCATTGTCTCAGTGTGTGGGTGCACCCCTCGCGGTCCTGAGTTCCTTGTTCGTGCTCTCTCTCCTTCTGCTCCTGATCTGGACTTTGAGATTTCAGTCCGGTGCTCCAATGTGGGTCTCTGTCTCCTTTCATTGCCTGATGAAGGTTAATATTCAGGAGGATGCTTATATGTTTTTCTTTGGCTTCACCTTTTTATTTAGCTTCTCTAGGATCACGAATTATAGGCTCAATGTCCTTTATTTATGGCTAGAAACCAAATATGAGTGAGTACATCCCATGTTCCTCTTTTTGGGTCTGGCTTACCTCACTCAGGATAGTGTTTTCTATTTCCGTCCATTTGTACACAAAATTCAAGAAGTCATTGTTTTTTACTGCTGAGTAGTACTATAATATGTATATACTTCATACTTTCTTCATCCATTCTTCCATTGAAGGGCATCTAGGTTGTTTCCAGGTTCTGGCTATTACAAACAATGCTGCTATGAACATAGTTGAGCATATACTTTTGTTGTATGATAGGGCATTTCTTGGGTATATTCCCAAGAGTGGTATTGCTGGGTCCTGGGGTAGGTTGATCCCGAATTTCCCGAGAAACCACCATACTGCTTTCCAAAGTGGTTGCACAAGTTTGCATTCCCACCAGCAATGGATGAGTGTGCCCCTTACTCCACACCTCTCCAGCAAAGGCTGTCATTGGTGTTTTTGATTTTAGCCATTCTGACAGGTGTAAGATGGTATCTTAAAGTTGTCTTGATTTGCATTTCCCTGATCATTAAGGATGTTGAGCATGATCTTAAGTGTCTTTTGGCCATTTGAACTTCTTCTGTTGAGAATTTTCTGTTCAGCTCAGTGCCCCATTTTATAATTGGGTTGATTAGCCTTTTAAGTTCTAGTTTCTTGAGTTCTTTATATATTTTGGAGATCAGACCTTTGTCTGTTGCAGGGTTGGTGAGGATCTTCTCCCAGTCAGTGGGTTGTTGCGGGAGGTCCTTCCGCTCCTCCAACCAATAGCTGCCGAGATACCAGCCCATTGGGGCGTGGTCTCTTTCCCTTTAAAAAAAGCGGCTACTTCCCTCCTCGCTCTCTTTACTTCCTGCTCCGTTCCGGCGAGTAGACTTCTTCCTAATTGCGTGTGTAGAGGGCTGTTGTCTGGGACGGTGATCTGTAAGTTTATTCCCTTTTAAATAAATACCACCCTATTAATCACAATTCCAAACTGGTGTGGGATTGTTTATGACTTGCGCCTTCATCTGGCACCCAACGTTTGGTTTTAGGACCCCTCCTTCCCCCGCTCGGCTGCCGGCCGCCAGTTCGGCCGCGGCCTGTGCCTTGCGGCCTGTGCCTTGTGCGTGGAGCCAGCAGTTTAACATAAATCATCATGCAGTGGCTTTTCTTGCTGCAGTTCTTTATATTTTCCCTTTAGACACCTCAAATTGACTTCAAGTCCCCACGCAGCCTATCGTTTGCCTCCCTACATGGACTTAAATTCCACAGGCCCGCGTAGTCTCTGCCCACGTGGTTTGCTCTTTTCTGAGTCGTTTTCAAATTTTCCTTGCAAGCGCAGCTCTTAAGCGGAGCAAACCAGAGCACGCGGTTACCGGTTGCGGAAAGCTGCAACCCCTTGGGATGACTCTGTCACGTGGAGGCATAAACGGCTTCCGGGTTACTCTTCTCTACCCCTGGATTCTGGGTTTATGGTTCCGTGCACGGAATTGATTTAATTACATTTACTTTGTTGAGCAACTTGCATTTCCCAGTTTTTAACAAATACTAGGCGGACACTGTAACAGGACCCCGTTTTCGTCGCGACTTGGGAACAGCGCCGCCTGCTGGATAATAGGTAATATGGCAGTTTTCGTTTCCAACATGAATTTTACTGTTTTGACTACCAAAACAATGGTTTTTTTCATGCAAGGTTTATACGACTATAGAGATAACTTAATTTACTGGTTACTAGGTTTCAGTATTCTTTTGAATATTCTATTATTTAGGAAAAATATGGTCCTAAGAACCATACAATCTTTACCAGAAACTAATACAGGTCAGGAGATTCAGGATTCAAAAACTTTGAAATCACAGGTGCAGAATGGGGACCAAAAAATTGATACCTCAGTGAAATCACTAGAAACACATGTAGCTCAGGAGATTCAGGATTTAAGAGAGACAATGATAAAAAGACTTGAAATGATTGAAGAAATTATTGGAGCTGGTGAACAGAGTAAGAAGGCACAAGGACAGGATACAATGCCACCACCAGCTATTAGATCTGGCTTACCCAGGGTTTTAGCGACATACCCTGTAATTCATTCTGACAAAGCGTCAACTTCTAAAGGCTCAAAGGGAGTCAGAGAAGCTAGATGGATGCCAATAGCAATGAATGATCTAAAAGAAATTAAGCAAGCTATTGTTACCTTTGGCTTGCACTCTGCATATGTTAAGGAAATGATAAGGACTTGGGCTTCTAATGCTAGAGCTACACCCCACGATTTCCATCAGTTAGTGTCTGCAGTTTTAGATAATGGACCTTCCTTGATGTTTGGAATCTATTTCAGAGAAGAATCCAAACATATGGAACAGCAAGGAAGAGCAAAATGTGTGGAGGTTTCCCAAGATCAAATTCTTGGTGTAGGAGAATATGCTGATCCACAGGTCCAAGCTCTTTATGATGATGAAGTACTGTGTTTATGTCACCAAGCAGCTTTAAATGCTTGGAATAGGCTACAAGATCCAGCAAAAAGGGTTGAATCATATACCAGAATTAGGCAGGGACAGAGAGAACCCTTTATTGACTTTTTGCAAAGATTAATTAAGGCTCTGGACATAGGGGTAACAGACCCAGAAGCTAGACGACTACTTCTTGAATCTCTAGCTTTTGAGAATGCAAACATAGAATGCAAAAAGATAATTGGGCCTTTAAAGTTTAGATCAGCACCTATGGATGAATGGATTCAGCATACAATGAATGTTGAGACGTTTAGCTATAATGATGAATCTTGGATAGGAGAAGCGATTTCCAAAGCAATGAGGAGACATCAAACTGCCAGGTGTTTTAATTGTTGTAAATTAGGACATCTGAAAAGGGATTGCAGGCAAAGGATTTCTAGGAATAATATCCCTTCTGGGAATGACAAAAATAGGAGACCTCGGCCTTCAGGTATATGTAGGAGATGCAGTAAAGGCCGACATTGGTCCAACGAATGCAGGTCAACAACAGACAGACAAGGCAACCCGATACCGTCGGGAAACTCCTTGAGGGGCCTCTCGCAGGCCCCCAAGCCAACAGTGGCCCAGTCATTCCCAGTCACAGTAGAGAACGTGCCTCACCAAGAAAATTAAAAGCTCCAATTTCTGCTGTAAAAAATATTACTGGTCTAAATGATGAATTACGCATGGAGGATGAGTCAAAAAACCCAGTAGTACAGAGTAAACGTATATTTTGGCAGACTTCTATTAATGATCAAAGACCAAAGCTAAGAGTCTGTATAAATGGCACTTTTATTGAAGGCTTATTAGACACAGGTGTGGATGTAAGTATCATTACTCCAGAATCTTGGCATCCGAATTGGCCTCTTCAAGAGGTAGATGTTCAGTTCCTGGGAATTGGAACCCTATCTCGTGTAAAACAAAGCACAAGATGGGTTGAATGTATAGGGCCTGAAGGGCAAATAGGAAGACTAAGGCCATATATTGCCAATATCACAATAAATTTATGGGGCCGCGACCTGCTACAGCAATGGAATACCCAGATTAACATTCCTGTAGTTCCAGGAACTCATAATTCTGGGAAGGACATGATGAGATATTATGGGAAAAGGTCACCAGCCATTCAGGCTGTACAAGAACATACAGCAAATACCAAACCTTTAGAGGTACCAACAGCCCTACCTTTAAAATAGTTAACTGAGAAGCCAATATGGATCAAACAGTGGCCTCTAGCTGAAGATAAATTACAGGCATTGGAACAGCTGGTGCAAGAGCAACTAGATGCTCACCATATTGAAGAATCAACCAGCCCTTGGAATTCTCCTGTGTTTGTTGTAAAAAAGAAATCTGGTAAATGGAGAATGGTGACAGATTTAAGAGCTGTCAACAAGGTAATTCAACCTATGGGCCCACTACAATCTGGAATTCCTTTGCCTTCTCTATTACCAAAAGGATGGCCTCTTATAGTTATTGATTTGAAAGATTGTTTTTTCACCATACCGTTACAAGAAAAGGATAGAGAAAAATTTGCCTTCACAGTGCCTACTTATAATAATTCTCAGCCTAATAGGAGATATCAATGGACTGTCTTCCCACAGGGGATGCTCAATAGTCCTACATTGTGCCAATATTTTGTAAGTAAGCCATTGGAAATAATTCGTAAACAATTCCCCAAGTCCATAATTTACCATTACATGGATGACATCTTGTTATCTGATTCAAATAAAGATACTTTAGAAAGGATGTTTGAAGAAGTAAAGAAAGTCTTGCCTAGGTGGGGATTACAAATTGCCCCTGAAAAGATTCAAAGAGGAAATTCTATTAATTACCTAGGTTACAGAATAGGGTTAGAGAAAATTAAAACGCAAAAGGCACAAATTAGGCGAGACCGGTTAAAGACTCTTAATGATTTCCAAAGATTGTTAGGAGACATTTCCAGTCTACGACCAGCTGTTGGGATAACACCTGATCTAATAGTTCATTTAAACAAAACCTTAGATGGTGATAAAGATTTGAATAGTCCAAGAAAACTGACAGCTGAAGCAGAAAAGGAACTGACAATGATTGAGGAAAAATTACAGGAGGCACATGTGGATAGGGTGAACCCAAATCTTAGCTGCATCCTAGTCATATTGCCTTCCAGAATTTCTCCTACAGGGATTCTAATGCAGAGGGAAGATATTATTTTAGAGTGGATATTTATACCTAATAAACCAAGTAAAAAATTAAAAACTTATGTGGAAAAAGTCTCTGAATTAATTATAAAGGGTAAACTGAGACTTCGTCAACTAGCAGGTATAGACCCAGCAGAAATTATAGTGCCTTTTACTACTGAAGAAATAAAAAAGTTATGGGAAGACAATGAACCATGGCAAAGAGATTGTGCTAATTTTTTGGGAGAAATTAATAGCAACTATCCCAAAAGTGGTAGACTTAACCTCATAAAGAGAACTTCTTGGATTCTTCCTAGAATTGTACGTGATGCTCCAATAACTGGAGCCCGTACGTTCTATACTGATGCAAATAAATCAGGGAAAGCAGGTTATAAGTCAGATGAATTGAGTAAGGTGGAACAAAGCCCTTATAATTCTGTCCAGAAGGCAGAATTATATGCCATTCTTATGGTGCTAAGGGATTTTAAAGAACCTCTTAATATAGTTACAGATTCACAATATGCAGAAAGAGTTATCTTGCATATTGAAACCGCTGAATTTATACCAGATGACACAGAGTTGACTTCATTGTTTATCCAGGTACAAGACATAATCAGGAACAGGCTTTGTCCGATGTACATAACACACATCCGGTCCCATACAGGTCTGCCTGGTCCTCTAGCACAAGGCAACGCTGAGATTGATCAATTATTGATTGGAAGCGTGTTGCAGGCCTCAGAATTTCATAAGATGCATCATGTCAATAGTAAAGGCCTAAAGAAAGAATTTTCCATTACATGGCAACAAGCTAAGGACATTATAAAGAGATGTTCTACTTGTTCTTTCTATAATAAAACACCGTTGCCTGCAGGGAGTAACCCAAAGGGTACTAAGAGAAATGAAATCTGGCAGATGGATGTGTTCCACTTTATGGAATTTGGTAAATTAAAATATGTACACCACACCATAGACACGTATTCAGGTTTTCAATGGGCTACTGCCCTGAGCTCAGAAAAGGCTGATTCAGTAATCACACATCTATTGGAAGTTATGGCCATCATGGGAATACCTGCACAAATAAAGACAGACAATGGTCCAGCATATGTATCTAAGAAAATGAAACGCTTTTTGCTTATTATAATATAAAACACATTACAGGTATACCACATAATCCCACAGGTCAGGCAGTTATAGAAAGATCAAATCGTACTATAAAGGATATGCTGAACAAACAGAAAGGGACCGAAAATACCCCCAGAAATAGATTACATAATGCTCTATTGACCTTGAATTTTCTTAACGCTAATGAGAAAGGAACGACAGCAGCAGAAAGACATTGGATAATCGAAAAGTCTGCTGAACTAAATCAACCAATTTATTTCAAAGATGTGCTGACCTCTCAATGGAAGCCAGGAGATGTGCTACGTTGGGGAAGGGGTTTTGCTCTTGTTTCCACAGGAGAAGAAAAATTGTGGATACCATCAAAATTAATAAAGGTTCGATTTGAAGAGGAGAAACCTCTTGGAAAGGAGAAATGACAACTCATCCACAATGATGATATTCCTACAGGTGGTAAGAAAAACATATAGAATGGGGGCAGGGTTCTGTTCTTATCTCCACAGGAAAACACTCATCTTTGAAAAATTCAAGGGATCCTGGATGTTTGGATATTGACAGATGGAAAAATACCTGCCCAATAGGAACTATCAAGAAAACTGAATAAGTTGTGTAAGTAAAATATACTAAACCATATTTCTAAATTTATAGAGCTGGTTTTGAAGTTGGACTCTGGCTCAGTCCCTCTCCAATTCCAAGCCTGTTGGTAAGAAAAAAACCCAGAGTTTCTGGAGTTTCTGTCTCATGTCAAGAGCCATGATAGGGGACAGAAAGAAATATGAGTTTAGAAAACATCTTTGCTTTTCTTCATATCTATCATACTTTTCATTGAATATATCTATCATTCCTTTCATTGAATATATATATATATATGTGTGTGTGTGTATATATGTCTATATGATTAATGTTTAAGTTTTTCACAATGAACAATGAGTTTTTCCTGAAGTGACATTTAAAGTTTCCAGGAAGAAGATGGGGCCCCATAACAACGACTCCACCTGGTTGATATGACGTCATGATACTGATAGCGCTACTACAAGACCTGTTTTGGGTACCAGCTGCACAAGACGATCCCAACTTGGTTAGCTGAAATGGTGCACCTCTTATACAACATTCTGGCCAGACCTGCACAAAATACTCAGAGACTATTTGTGATGGAGGTGGTTCTTGTATTTTATCTGTTGCTTTCATTGGTTAACTAATAAAGAAAACTGCCTTAGCCCATTTGATAGGCCAAACCTTAGGTGGGTGGAGTAAACAGAAGAGAATGCTGGGAGAAAGAAGCTGAGTCAGGAGTCGCCATGATTCTCCCATTCCAGACAGACGCAGGTTAAGATCTGCCCTGGTAAGCCAGCTCGTGGTACTACACAGAATATTAGAAATGGGTTAGATCAATATGTAAGAGCTAGCCAATAAGAGACTGAAACTAATGGGCCAGGCAGTGATTAAAAGAATACAGTTTCCGTGTAATTATTTCGGGGCATAAGCTAGCCATGCGGGCGGCTGGGTGCCGGAGACACAGCCCCGCCGCTCCTATTACAACATATTTGCAATTTTAAAAGACATTGATCTTGAAATTTAACCATCATTTTACTTTCACAGGATCCCCCAGAAAGAACGTCGCCCCCATGACAGCTGGAAGTAACTCTAGAGGACGACGTCCCCTCTCCCAGTAAAGTTTGCCCTTGGGTTTAGGGACATCATTTAGGGGTTGATTATAAATTGGTATATGGTTGAGGGTTGGGAAAGGAATTTTATAAGCTCAGGGATCATTTGGAAAAAAAAAAGAGGGATAATAGATTGGTACTTGTTGGTACTTGTGAGTTATTGTTTTGAGACAAATGTATTGGTATCGATTCTTATATATTCATACAAAGTGAAATTATATTGACTATTGTATGCATGCATGTTTCTACCTCTGTTTAAAAACATTTTTTATGTATTGACATATATTGTATTGATATATATTGTATATATTTACCATATTGCAGTTTACATGTCTACCTCTGATTAAGATACTTACATATTGCTTGTGTATTGATATATATTTACCATACTGCAATGTATATTTGTACATTGCTTATATTTGGAGGTCATTGTCCTCATTTGTTTCATAGTTGTTTATTGTCTTAGTCTTTAAGTTAGATAGGTATTGAGAATTATATAGATCAATAGTATTCTAAGTTTGTCATTTATAATTAGACTAATCAGGTTCTTTAGACACATAGAGATTATACTCAGTATAGATAGATAATCTTCAACCTCTTCAAAGAGCTGTAGAAAGTGGCCTTTAATCTAACTCAGAGTTTTGTGGTAGTGAGACACAATTGCTCCTGGCAACACCGCTCTATTCCCGAGAGAATGTTGAGCACCAAAGACACTCCACCTGGAGCCTTTCTTCTTGGCTGAACTGGCCTTTGGGTAAAGAAATGCCCATACCTCAACCACTGACAGAAATACAGAGTATCTGTGAATGGAAAAAACAGAACTGTCATATCCTGCCAAGACAGGGTAAGATAGTTTTGACAAGTTTCTTGCCTTTGAAAATGGTGTGTCAGTTATGTTAGGCCTTAGCCAAAGTTGGTTGCTTCAACGCTGCAAACGTGACCTTGGGTGATTGCCCAGGTAGCTAGTTGTCTCTGTGATTTGTTGCATGTTTTGGAAGTTGTTTGATTGCACTTCCTAATTACTCAGGTAACATTATTTCCCTTCTCAGATCTTCGATGGGGTTGAAGACTATATATATGTAGTTACTTTCCACTCATGACTTAGCCAAGCTATTTATTATATAAGACCTAAGCTAGTTAGAATAGGATATTTGTACTTATTGTATACAATTTCATAGTAGGTTTAGAACTCTCTTACTTAAACAAAAGGGGGAGGTGTTGCGGGAGGTCCTTCCGCTCCTCCAACCAATAGCCGCCGAGATACCAGCCCATTGGGGTGTGGTCTCTTTCCCTTTAAAAAAAGCGGCTACTTCCCTCCTCGCTCTCTTTACTTCCTGCTCCGGTTCCGGCGACTAGACTTCTTCCTAATTGCGTGCGTAGAGGGCTGTTGTCTGGGACGGTGATCTGTAAGTTTATTCCCTTTTAAATAAATACCACCCTATTAATCACAATTCCAAACTGGTGTGGGATTGTTTATGACTTGCGCATTCAGTGGGTTGCCTTTTTGTCTTAGTGACAGTGTCCTTTGCTTTACAGAAGCTTCTCAGTCTCAGAAGGTCCCATTTATTCAATGATGTCCTTAGTGTCTGTGCTGCTGGGGTTGTACCTAGGAAGTGATCTCCTGTGCCCATGTGTTGTAGAGTACTTCCCACTTTCTCTTCTATCAGGTTCAGTGTGTTCAGACTGATATTGAGGTCTTTAATCCATTTGAACTTGAGTTTTGTGCATGGTGATAGATATGGGTCTATTTTCATTCTTCTACAGACTGACATCCAGTTTTGCCAGCACAATTTGTTGAAAATGCTCTCTTTTTTCCGTTGTATACTTTTAGCTCCTTTATCAAAAATCAGGTGTTCATAGGTTTGTGGGGTAAAGTCCGGGTCTTCTATTGGATTCCATTGGTCGACTTCTCTGTTTTTATGCCAGTACCATGCTGTTTTCATTACTGTAGCTCTGTAATAGAGATTGAAGTCAGGGATGGTAATGCCTCCAGACAGTTCTTTATTGTATAAGATTGTTTTGGCTATCCTGGGTTTTTTGTTTTTCCATATAAAGTTGATTATTGTCTTCTCCAGATCTGTGAAGAATTTTGATGGGATATTGATGGGGATTGCATTGAATCTATAGATTGCTTTTGGTAGAATTGCCATTTTTTCTATGTTGATCCTCCCAATCCAAGAGCAAGGGAGATCCTTCCATTTTCTGGTGTCCTCATTGATTTCTTTCTTCAAAGACTTAATGTTCTTGTCAAATAGATCTTTCACTTCCTTGGTCAGAGTTACCCCAAGATATTTTATGCTATTTGTGGCTATCATAAAAGGTGATGCTTCTCTGATTTCCCTCTCTGCTTCCTTATCCTTAGTGTATAGGAAGGCAACTGATTTTTTGGAATTGATCTTGTATCCTGCCACATTACCAAAGGATTTTATCAGCTGTAGGAGTTCTTTGGTAGAGTTATTGGGGTTGCTTATGTACATTATCATATCATCTGCAAATAACGAAAGCTTAACTTCTTCCTTTCCAATACAAATCCCCTTGATGCCCTTATGTTGTCTTATTGCTATTGCTAGAACTTCAAGCACTATATTGAAGAGGTATGGAGAGAGTGGACAGCCTTGTCTTGTTCCTGATTTTAGTGGGATGGCGTTGAGTTTTTCTCCGTTTAATTTAATGTTAGCTGTCAGCTTGTTGTAAATAGCTTTTATTATATTTAGGTATGACCCTTGTATCCCTAATCTCTCCAAGACCTTTATCATAAAAGGGTGTTGAATTTTGTAAAATGCTTTTTCAGCATCTGATGAAATGATCATATAGTTTTTTCTTTCAGTTTATTTATATGATGGATTACATTTATAGATTTGCGTATGTTGAACCAGCCCTGCATCTCTGGGATGAAGCCTACTTGATCATAATGGATAATTTTTCTAATGTGTTCTTGGATTTGGTTTGCCAGTATTTTATTGAGAATTTTTGCGTCCATGTTCATGAGTGATATAGGCCTGTAATTCTCTTTCTTGGTTGGGTCTTTGTGTGCTTTTGGTATCAGGGTAATTGTAGCTTCATAAAAGGAATTTGGCAATGATTCTTCTGTTTTTATTGTGAAATACATTAAGGAGTATAGGTATTAGCTCTTCTTGGAAGTTCTGGTAGAATTCTGCATTGAAACCATCTGGTCCTGGACTTTTTTTGGAAGGGAGATTTTTGATAACAGTTTCTAATTCTTTGTGAATAACAGGTCTATTTAGATTGTTCACCTGGTCTTGGTTTAGCTTTGGTATATGGTACTTATCTCAAAAAATATCCATTTCTTTTGCATTTTCCAGTTTTGTGGCATACAGGCTTTTGTAGTAAGATCTAATGATTCTCTGAATTTCCTCTGTGTCTGTGGTTATGTCCTCCTTTTCATTTCTGATCTTATTTATTTGTGTGTTCTCTCTCTGTCATTTAATTAGTTTGGATAGGGGTTTGTCGATCTTGTTGATTTTCTCCAAGAACCAACTTTTTGTTTCATTGATTCTTTGGATTGTTTTCTGAGTTTCTATTTTGTTGATTTCCACCATCAGTTTGATTATTTCCAATGTTCTACTCCTCCTGGGCGCGTCTGCTTCTTTTTTTTCTAGAGCTCTCGCTGTTAAGTCCCCAATGTATGCTTTCTCCGTTTTCTTTAAGTGGGCACTTAGTGCTATGAACTTTCCTCTTAGCACTGCTTTCATCGTGTCCCATAGGTTTGAGTATGTTGTCTCTTTATTTTCATTAAATTCAAGAAAGACTTTAATTTCTTTCTTAATTTCTTCCTTGACCCAGGTGTGGTTCAGTAGTTGACTGTTCAGTTTCCAAGAGTTTGTCGGCTTTCTGGGGGTAGTATTGTTGTTGCCTTCTAACTTTAATCCATGGTGATTTGATAAGACACAGGTGGACACTGATTTTTTTTGTATCTGTGGAGGTTTCCTTTGTTTCCTATCATGTGGTCAATTTTTGAGAAGGTTCCATGAGCTACAGAGAAGAAGGTGTATTCTTTCCTATTTGGGTGGAGTGTTCTATAGATGTCTGTTAAGTCCATTTGCTTCATTACCTCCAACAATTCTCTTAATTCTCTACTAGGTTTCTGTCTGATTGACCTGTCCATTGGAGAGAGAGGAGTGTTGAAATCTCCTACTATTAGTGTGTGTGGTTTGATGACCGCTTTGAGTTTTAGCAATATTTCTTTTACATAAGTGGGTGCTTTTATATTAGGGACATAGATATTCAGGATTAAGACTTCATCCTGATGAATTGTTCCAGTTATGAGTATAAAGTGTCCATCTCGATCTCTTCTGATTGATTTTAGTTTGAAGTCAGTTTTGTTTGAAATTAGTATGGCCACACCTGCTTTTTTCTTAGGACCATTTGCTTGAAAAACCTTTTCCCAACCCTTTACTCTGAGTAGATGCCTGTCTTTGTTGTTGAGATGTATTTCTTGCAAACAGCAGACTGTTGGATCCTGTTTTCGTATCCAATCTCTTAGCCTGTACCTTTTTATAGGTGAATTGAGACCATAAATATTAAGTGATATTAATGACCAATGGTTGTTTACTCCTGTTATTCTTGTTGTTTTTGGTAGTAGAGTTTGTGTGTTTCCCTTCTTTGAGTTGTGCTGTTGAAGGGTCGCTAGATGCCTGAGTTATTGTAGGCAATGTTGGCAATGTTGGATTCCTTGGACTGTGATTTTCCTTCTATTACTTTCTGTAGGGCTGAATTTGTGGTTTCGTATTGTTTAAATTTGTTCTTATCCTGGAATGTCTTGTTTTCTCCATTGATAGTGAACGATAGCTTGGCTGGGTATAGTAGTTTGGGTTTGCATCCATGGTCTCTTAGTTTCTGCAGTACCTCTATCCAGGACCTTCTGGCTTTCATGGTTTCCATAGAGAAGTCAGGTGTAAGTCTGATAGGTTTACCTTTATAAGTTACTAGACCTTTTTCCTTTGCAGCTCTTAATATTCTTTCTTTAATCTGTATATTTTGTGTTTTGATTATTATATGGCGAGGGGATGTTTTTCTTGATCCAGTCTGTTTGGTGTTCTGTATGCTTCTTGAATATTCAAAGGAATATCTTTCTTTATGTTGGGAAAGTTTTCTTCCATAATTTTGTTAAATATATTTTCTGGGCCTTTGAGCCGTGACTCTTCTCCTTCTTCTATCCTTATTATTCTTAGGTTTGGTCTTTTTATTGTGTCCCATATTTCCTGAATGTTTTGTGATGAGAATTTGTTGGTTTTGCTGTTTTCTTTGATCAGTGTGTTTATTTTCTCTATGATGTCTTCATAATCTGAGATTCTTTCTTCTATCTCTTGTATTCTATTGATTATGTTTGTTTCTGTAGTCTCTGCTCGGTGACCTAGATTTTCCATATCCAGCTGGTCCTCAGTTTGTGTTTACTTTTTTGCTTCCATTTCAGTTTTCAATTCTTGAACTGTTTCCATTACCTGTTTGATCATTTTTTCTTGGTTTCCCAGGGTATCACTTACGTATTTACTCATTTCTTCAAACTTTTTGTTATACTTCTCATCCATTTCTATGAGGGCATTTTTTACATGTTGTTTAAGGGACTCCATTGCTTTCATAAAGTCAATTTTTTCCTCTTCTTCTGTGTTAGGGTGTTCAAGTCCTTGTGTTATAAGATCATTGGGTTCTGGTGTTTTCATGTTATGTTTCAGATTGTTGGGTGAATTCTTGCCTTGGCGCCTGCCCATCTCCTCCTAACAATGCTATCTAATGGGTCTTTTAAAGCAGGATCAGGTTTCCCTGCTGGCCAGGGGCCCCGCTTACAAAATGCCCTCGATTCGTTTCCTGGCTCCCGCCATGTGCCAAGCTCCCTCTCACCACTCAGAAGGGTCTTCAGGACCAGGGCCAGGCTCCCCATTCTCCAGGAACCTTGCAACAAAAGCCCTACCCCTCTGCAGGCCAGTCACCCAAACAGAGAAACTCCTGCTGCCCTCTGCCCCGAGCTCCCAACCCAGCGCCCAAATAGGCTAAACTGGGTGATCCTATGGCCCCGCAGAAGGGAGGGGAAGTGAATGAGGCCCCTGGGCACAAGCTGGGATGGGTCAGGGAGAGAGAGATCGCAGTAGGGTAGGAGCAGCCCCAGCATAGGGTACCAGCCCTCACAGACTAACTGGGGGGTTAAGGGGGCCAGGGAATGCCCCCGCTCCATTTCCTGTGTCCCGCTGCGGGCCAAGAACACTCTCCCCACTCAGGAGGGTCTTCAGGGGCAGGACCAGGCTCCCCATTTGCCCGTGGTCCTCGCCACTAAAAGGCCTACCACTCTGTAGTCCGATTCCAAAAAACCTACTTGATTTAATTGTAGTGGGGCGATCTGCTCTCAGTGTAGGCTTCACTGTTTCATGCTTGGAGTATCCCGTATCCACCGCGTCTGTGCGCTGGTGTCTCTGCCGCTTGGGCCTGCGCGCGGCCCTGGTGTTCTCAGCCAGTTTCTTGTTTCAGTGTAGCCGATTCCAATCCTATTTTTACTCTACAAAACTTTAAACAAGCCGGGTGGTGGTGGCGCACTCCTTTAATCCCAGCACTCGGGAGGCAGAGGCAGGCGGATCTTTGTTAGTTCGAGACCAGCCTGGTCTACAAGAGCTAGTTCCAGGACAGGCTCCAAAACCACAGAGAAACCCTGTCTTGAAAAAACAGCAAAACAAAACAAAACAAAAAACTTTAAACAAGTGGTCTAGCTAACCATCTATTTTTTTCTTTTTTCTTTACACACAATACGGTCACCTAATTTCCTTTCACAACTTTGTTTTTCATGGTGCACACCAAAACCTGTAAGCTATGTGACCAAAGAACTCATACATAATCTTGGGTATAGGGATATAATGACTTTCTTTGATCATCATTTTGTTTTCCCGCCTAGAGGCAGAAATCATGGGTCTATAGTGCATGAAACTTCCTTGTTCGTATTTTACAACCTCAGCAAATCTCGCCAACCCCACATTGGACAGTGAGTGATCTCCAAAATATATACAAAACTAAGAAATTGGTCATCAAAAGAACAAATAATCCAACATAAAATGGAGTCCAGAACTAAACAGAGAACTCTCAACAGCTGAATCTAAAATGGCTGAAAGACACTTAAGAAAATACTAAACATCCTTAGTCATCAGAGAAATGCAAATCAAAACAACTCTGAGATTCCATCTTACACCTGTAAGAATGGCCAGAATCAGAAACACTGATGACAACTTATGCTGGAGAGGTTGTGGGGTAAAGGGAACACTCCTGCATTGCTGGTGGAAGTGCAAACTGGTACATTTGGATATCAGTAAGGTGATTTCTCAGAAAATTAGGAAACAACCTACCTCAAGAACCAGTAACACCACTTTGGGGTATATATCCAAAGGATGCTCAATCATATCACAAGGACATGTGCTCAACTATGTTCTTAGCAACATTGTTTGTCATAGCCAGAAACTGAAAACAACCTAAATGCCCCTCAACTGAAAAATGGATAATGAAAATGCAGTACATTTACACAATGGAGTACTACACAGCAGAAAAAAATAGTGACATCTTGAAATTTGTGGGGAAATGGATAGATCTAGAAAACATCATATTGAGTGAGGTAACCCAGACCCAGAAAGACAAATATCATCTGAACTTACTCATAAATGACTTTTAGACATAAAGCAAAGAAAAAACAGCCTACAATTCACAATCCCAGAGAATCTAGACAACAATGAGGACCCTAAGAGAGACTTACATGGATCTAATCTACATGGGAAGTAGAAAAAGACAAGATCTCCTGAGTAAATTAGGAGCATGGTGACCAGGGGAGAGGGAGAGTAAAGGAGGGGAATGGAGAAAAAAAAATATAACTCAATAAAAACAACAAATATTTTTTAAAAGGTTGCTTTGTCAGGTGATGGTAGCATATGCCTTTAATCCCAGTACTCAGGAGGCAGAAGCAGGTGGATCTCTCTGCTTTCAAGGCCAGCCGGGAATACAAAGTAAGTAAAAGGTCAGGCTCCAAAGCTACACAGAGAAACTCTGTCTTAAAAAAAAATTCTTTTTTAAAATAAACTGATTATATTTTTTTTAAAAAGGTTGCATTGTGTCTTTAGATAAGGGTTATTTTAAAGTTTCTGTGTTGTTGAGTGTATATTTTTTGGTGTTCGGTGGACTATCATATAGATATCTCTTAGGTCCACTTGATGATGTAAGATGTCACTTACTTCTAAGGTTCCTCTCTTTATATTTTGTCCCAATGACCTGTCTATTGGAGAGATGGAGGCGTTGAAATCACCTAGATTGAGTGCCCCAGAGCGGTGCATCTAAGTTTTAGTACTGTGATGTTCTCCTGATGACTGGTGCCATGATTAGTGCCCTTCTTTGTCTCTTCTGGTTAGTCTTACTTTGAAGTCTCTTTTGTCAGGTGTTAGGATGCCAATGTCTGTCTGCTACCTCCTCTGCTTGGAGTGCTTTCTTCTGTCCTTTTACTATACGTGGTGCCTGTCTATCTTTAAAGCTGAGTTTCTTGTAGACAACAGATTGGATTTTGTTCCTTGATCTATTCAGTCAGTCTGTGTTACTTGGTTTTAGAGTCAGTCCATTATTATTTAGAGTTATTAAAAGGTGCATGTGTAGATTGCAGTCATTTTGACTGTTTTTTGAAATTCCAACAAAGATGGGGGAAAGAAAGTTCACAAGGCCCCTACCTTTAGATGAAGAGCTACAAGCAATTAACATCTGCATAGAGAAGGACAATTAGTCTTTCCCAAGGATGAGTCCCCTGATTGTCTATCCAATGCCAAATGGTCACCCTTAAAAACATATGGGCAGGCAACACAGAATGGACTAAACAGGACACATTTTTATATTCTTTTATATGTATATATAACGATGACTTAAAAAGAGGAGACAAAGAATTGGAGGACAGACACGGGAGGGGTATGAGGGGGGAGATGGAGATAAATGGTGCAATTATATTTTAATTAAACTTCAAAACCTAATATTGAAGACTTACATTTAAGTTTTTCTGTTACACTGGCTTTAAATTCTATGGGCACTTACATCAGTGGTGGTGCATATATAATTATGAGTTTATTGCTGAGGACTGTGATGATCACATCTTTATCAAAGTTATATAAAAACATTCATGCCAATTCTTATCTTCTAAAACTATTTCTATTTCTACAATTACTTTTTAAAACAAGGTATTAAGGAACACATACATAGTTCAGAGTTGCTGCCTACTGCATATGACAGTTGATTTTTTTAAATATTTATTTATTTACTATGTATACAATATTCTGTCAGTGTATGTGCCTGCAGGCCAGAAGAGGGCACCAGACCTCATTACAGATGGTTGTGAGCCACCATATGGTTGCCGGGAATTGAACTCAGGACCTTTGGAAGAGCAGGCAGTGCTCTTAACCACTGAGCCATCTCTCCAGCCCGACAGTTGATTTTTAATATATATATATATATATAGTTTTAATTTAATTTTATGTGTGTGGATGTTTTACCTGTATGTATGTCTATGCACTTTGTGTTTACCTGGTTCTAGTGGAGGCCAGAAGAGGGTACTAGATTCCTGGAACTGGAGCTACAGACAGTTATAAGCTACTGTATGAGTGCCGGGCATCAATTCCAGATCCTCTGGGAGAATAGTCAGTATCCTTAACTATTGAGCCATCTCTCCAGTCCATTATATTATTTTGATGTTATTTTACAGGTGAGGGCTCAGCTCTAGCTCAACAGTTCTCAACCTGTGGGTCCTAACACCTTTGTGGGTCAAACAACCTTTTCACAGGTTGTAAATATCTACACATCAGATATTTACATTATGATTTATAACAGTAGCAAAATTACCTATGAAGTAGCAACAAAAATAACTTTTTTGGTTGGGGGTCACCCCAACATCAGGAGCTGTGTTAAAGGGTCACAGCAGCAGAAAGGTTGAGAACCTTTGCTCTACCTACTGAGCATGAATCTGGAGCTGCAGAATTAGCACCAAGTGAATGCATTTTGGGTACGCAGAGTCTCATGGTGCCCAGAAAGCATAAATTTTAACAAGTCTGCGGGTCATTCATATGCACAAATAAAAGAACCAAATAAATTTAAAGCGTCAAGGTCATAAAAGAGAAAATTTGGGAGTGGAGTGAAGCTCAGCTGGTAGAATACATATGTAGCCTGCAGAGAGCCATGGGTTCCATCCCCAGCGCTGCATAAAGAGGTGTGATAGCACACATCTGCATTCTCAGTAACTAGAGACAAAGGCAAGAAGAGCAGACTTTCAGGCTTACTTTTATCACACTGAGTTCTAGATTATTGTAAAGTGCAAAAGAGCCTGTGTCCACAAAAATAAATTAAATAATAAATAATAAATAAATAAATAAATAGAAAGGTCTAGGTATTTTAGTAACTATGACAGGCTGGAGAAGAAGGGTTTCAGAATTTCCTAGCCAGGATTCATAATACTAGGAGATTCTGAAATATATCAAGATAGTCAATATACTAAGGAGGGAAACTTGTACAATTAAATGAGGTTAACAGTTTAAAAGCATCGAGTCAATATTGACTGTGCTGTGGCTGTACCGCTGTCAGTTCTGGCGGGAGCTGGGGAAGGGTGTACCTGAATGCTCTGCTGGGATTGCGAATTTACTACAATATAATGATATTTGCAGTTAAGTTTTTAATTTAATGGTGGCACACGCCTTTAATCCCAGCACTTGGGAGACAGAGGTAGGCGGATGTCTGTGGATTCAAAGCCAGCCTGGAGTACACAGTGAGGCTACGCAGAGAAGCCCCGCCTCAAAAAACAAAAACAATAAACCAGAGCAAGTTCCAGGACAGGCTCCAAAGCTGCAGAGAAACCCTGTCTCCAAAGAAAAGAAGAGGAAAATTAAACAAACTTTTTTTTTTTTTTTTCATTTTAAGGCCTTGACCTAAGTTTAAACCTGAAGTTATTTTTAAACTCGGTGACTCTCGGGACCTGTTTCCTCACCACAGAGCAGAGTGGGGCGGACGCTCCTTCAGCTCCACTTGAGAATCACAGCATGGCTTCGTCCTCAGCGTTTGTCAAAGGCCCGTGACGAGCACGGCCCAAGGAAGGAACCTTGGCAACCACCCGAAGGTATATTTGAGGGGTTCCGCTCCACGGCTGCTTACTTCCCCTCAAGAACTCTTCCCAGTTGGTTCAGGTTTTTCTAAAGGAAACTTAAGCGACCCAAAAATATTTCCAGAAAAGAGATTTTTGTTTTCAGAAACATTAAAATTTTTCTGAGAACATGAAAATACAATCCTACCTGTCAAAAGAGGACTGGAGTACGTTAGGTGGACACCGGAAGCCGCAGTCTCTCCCGGAAGTGAGGCTTTCACAGGGTGGGAGGGGGACCTTTGGAGATGCAGGAGTCCAGCGGCAGGTCAGTGCCCTGCACTCTGGGAGCGTGTGGCTTCCCCAGGTGTCATGGAGTCAAGCCAGCTTTCCTGTCCCGAGTGAGCTTCGCATCCTACCTAACACTTCGGAATCAGTAAGTTATTTTGTTTGGATTTTCCCCAGAGTATTCAAAGTATTATTAGAAAAACATAAATAAAGTTGTTATTTGCCACTTAAATTTAACTTTGTAATTTAGACTTCATCTGTAATTTGAAATACGTCTGCCTGTATTTGTGATATGGTTGAAATTTAGCTTCCTTAGACCTGGCAAGTTAGGGAGAGTATCCAAGAATGATTTTGACAATTACAAAACAAATCTGCTTGGCAGCGATCATTTCCCTGATACCCTCCCACACCTACATACCCTTCTCTCCTGACTATGTCTGACATTTTCAGGCTTTCTTCTTCCAACAGTTGCTGCCTCCCTCTCCTGATTTCTCAGTGGTTCCCTTATCCCTGCGTCTATTTCAACCAAGATTCCAAATTAACGGATAGGGCCTCATGATAGGAGCACCCCTACTCCCCACCCTCCACAAGATGCCCTTTGGAAGAGTTACACTTTTCTCTCATTCTGGAGTTTGAACTCAGGAAGAGCCTCCTCCAACACAAGAACTGAGTGTGTTCAGTTGACAGCATTTGTGCTCTGTTTGGCTTGGTTTGGTTTGGTGTCAAAGCTCACGGGGCAGTTTCTATAGCCATGTATCTGTAGAGTAAAAATCACTGTGAAAACACTCTGGGTTGCCATTAAGAATGGCATACTTCCAGAGGAACTAGCAAGACCATTTTAATGGCTTAAATTTGGTGTGTGCTCAGAGCAAGAAGGTCCGCAAGAATGTGCTTTTCACACCTCTTAGTATTTCTCCTGCCGCATCATTTCTGTAGGCAGAAAGAGTGCTCAGTAAGTCTTTGTTGGATTGCATGACCTGTTCTAGCTGATTAGAGCTACACTTGGTTGTTTGATATTATTATTTGCCCCTCTTTTAACAGTCCTAGACTATACCATAGAATGACTTTAATCCCTATCTGGATTAATTTAAATATCTGAAGTTTTATTCCTTAGAGCACCAAGACAAAAACATTATCTAAATTGTATTCTTTATGGAATTGTCACTTATATTTTCTGCCTTGCATTAAAACAGGCTATACTTTAAGATTTCTGGATGAAGCCTGGCAGTGGTGGCACATTCCTTTAATCCCAGCACTTGGGAGGCAGAGGCAGGCGGATCTCTGTGAGTTTGAGGCCAGCTTGGCCTACAAGAGCTAGTTCCAGGACAGGCTTCAAAGCTACACAAAAAAAAAAGTTTTCAGAGTGAAATCTGTTATAAAAACTTATTATAAAAGATGACGCCCTCCCCCCAGGAGGAAAAAAGCCTGATTTTATCTGTT